>NW_022060266.1:2127310-2408092 GCF_007364275.1 Archocentrus centrarchus | reverse complement strand
TTGTCGGCATAGCGGTATGTTTTGGTTTTGTTTATTACTGACACACTGTTTAATTAAATGTGCCTAACCCAAAACTATTCCTAACCTTAACCGTCAATAAAGGCATATGCCTTACCCTAAAACTATTCCTAACCCTAACCGTCAGTAAAGGCAAATATTTATTACATTAGTTGTCGGAATAGCGGCATGTCGGGATAGCGAGAATCAACGGACAATGCCACTGAAAAGATGAGTTGAGTCATCAGCTGACCAAAAAGTTGCCAAAGGCGCTACACGACATTTTTAGTCGCCAGGGACCATCAAAAGTCGCTGAATTGGCCACAAGTAGTGGACTGAAAGAAGGGGCGGAGACTTTGGCTCTGTCTCTATATATATAACCCCCTGCATCACTTCTGTTCACTCAGAACTTGACCTTGGCTTACTGCTTGACAAATTGCTTTGCATTCAACCTGTGCAGCATCACTTGTTTAGTTGTAATAATCAACAGGGTTTTTAAAGGCTTGCATTCATTTGTATCATATTATATTAAGCTATACTATATCATTATACGTATAGTTTAATATTCAACAGCCTTTTTAAAGGCTTGTATACATTTATATTTTATTATTGTGTACTATATCACATTATACTATATCACAGTATACGCATATCACATTACACCTTTAAAGGTTAAAAGCCTACCTTAAAAGGCTAGTGTATTTCGTGTTTAAATATAACACCTTCCGAACTTTAAGGAGTGTTGTATTGTATTTGGCCATTCTCTGGCAACTTCATTTAGTGAATTTAGCGACATTGCCTATTAGTTTTGATATGTAAACAACAGCTACTTTCTGCCTTTAAGCTTCACACTGCAACTTTTGGCCATCTTTAATAACTAAAAAGCTGATAAGCGACTTTTTCCCAATTTAATCATTTCATCATATTCTGTTCTGTCTTAGGAAGTCTTACACGGTTGAGATATTACCTTTATCTAGCTTCTGCCCTTAATCATATATTGTGTTGTCATCAAGTGACTTTTCACAGAGCCAGTGGCGACTTGGTTTTTTGTTTGTCTTGTTTTTTTTTTGTTTTTTTTTGCAACTGTCATTAATAGTAGGCCTATGGATTGCAAACAAAAAAGTGGCGCTTCAAAGCGAAGAGCCAAAAAAAACAGAGAGGCAAAACAGGCTGACTTCTTAAAAAATGTGCCTTCGATTTCTGGCTTTTTTGATAAGCCAAAGGATTCCAATGTTGATACCAATGTTGATAATGTCATCAGTGGTCCGAGTTGCAGCAGTGTAGAGAGCACCACTGATTTGATCATGCCGGAGCCCACACAGATCCAATCCGGTGTAGACCTGGCCTCTCAGGCTCAGGCTTCAGGGCCACACACAGAGCTCAGTTTCCACCCAGAAGCTGGGGACACCATCTCCAGTCATGGATCTTCTGCTTCATGCTCAAATACCACAGCCATTCCAGACTCGTGTACTCTTACAACAGCAGACTCACTGTCAGACAGGAGGAGTACACTGAGACCAGTATCCCATTAGCAGCTAGGACCTCAAACTCCTGGTGTGAAACCGTTAATGACCCTGCTTTGTGGCCAAATGCCATTACTGAACAGGCTAAGTCGATTCTGGTTAGTAGAGGAGCAGTTGCTTTTCAAAATCGGAGTGAAAAGTACCCTGCCTCAATTAGAGATATGACCATGGGGGGTGGCACTAGGAGTTTCACAAATTCCTTAGTCAAATGCTGTCTACCTAATGGTCAGTCTGTGGAAAGGCAGTGGCTCCTTTACTCACCTTCCTCTGGTTGCATTTATTGTTTTGCTTGCAAACTGTTCTCAAGTAAGTGCAATGCATTTGTCAATGGGTTTTCTGATTGGAAACATTCTGAGCGTATCGGTGAGCATGAGAGGAATGAGGAGCATAGGGCTTGCATGTTAGCATTACACAGTCATTCCAAAGACACAGGAAGAATTGATTCTGATCTTATGAAACAAATTGATGCAGAAAGGCAATACTGGCGGGATGTTTTGAGAAGAGTTGTTGCTGTAATTCAGTTTTTGGGAGAGAGGGGCCTTGCGTTCAGGGGAGATGACGAGCAGTTTGGATCACCTCACAATGGTAATTTCTTAGGCATTATCGAACTGTTGGCCAAATTTGACCCTTTTCTAGCTGACCATCTCCAAAGGTTTGGAGGCAAGGGCAAAGGCTCTGTGTCCTATCTCTCATCCACAATCTGTGGGGAATTTATCCACTTAATGGGAGAAAGAACAAAGGAAGCGATTATCAGTGAGATAAAAGAGGCCAAATACTTTTCTGTTATCGTTGACTCCACTCCCGATCTTGCACATGTGGACCAACTCACTTTTATTTTCAGATTTGTCGAAGCTGGGGGAGACATTGTTGAGCGGTTTCTGGGTTTCGAGCCTATTGAGAATCATAGCGGGAGCAATTTGGCTGAGTGTGTTGTTGCAATGGTGGAGAACCTGGGCCTAGACATAAGTAACTGTCGTGGCCAGTCTTACGACAATGCAAGTAATATGTCAGGAAAGTACAATGGAGTTCAAGCTCATCTGAAACGCATAAACCCATTGATTTGTTATGTCCCCTGTGCTGCGCATTCATTGAATTTAGTTGGTGTCAATGCTGTTGACAGTAGCCCAGAAGCTGGGCGTTTCTTTGACTTCCTGCAATCTTTGTACACATTTTGTGCCTCTTCAACACACAGGTGGGGAAAGATTTTCAGAAATACAAATGTGAAACTCACACTGAAGTCCTTGTCAGGCACTCGCTGGAGTGCAAGAGCTGAATCAACAAATGCTCTGTGGAAATATTATGCACAACTGAGAGATTCACTGAACAATATTTCCAAAGATCCACAGGAGAAACATGACACTAGAAGTGAGGCCTCTGCACTTTGTGGCAAGCTGGACACCCTAGAGATAGCTGTCATGGCATACTTTTGGGATACAATACTGCAGCGGTTCCAAGCCACAAGCCTGCAGTTACAGAAGCCTAACATCAACATAAATACGGCAACACAGCTTCTCAGTTCTCTTTGTGATTTTGTGGCAGCACAGAGAGACAATTTTGCCCATTTTGAAAGATCAGCCTTAAGTGTTACTGATTCAGTCTCCCAAGACTACAGACATGATCTCCAGCGCACAAAGAAGCGCAAACATATGGCTGATGAAAGTGCAGAGCCAGATGTTAAATTAGGTGGAAAAGAAAAGTTTCGAATTGAAACGTTCAATGTTCTAATTGACAAGCTTGTGTCCTGTCTTGACCATCGGTTAACTGCATACACACACTTGACCAATCTTTTTCATGTTCTTTTCATGCCTGATAATATGTCAATCAGTGAGCTCACTTCAAGGGCCGAAGCACTTGCTGCAGCATATCCCACTGATCTAACCATGAGCCTGGCAGATGAACTTGTTCAATTCAAATCATTCATTCCAAAAGAACAAAGATGCCCAAATACAATGCTAAAGACCGTGGTAAATTTGGATTTGCAGTCCACTTTTCCAAGTCTTTACATCGCACTTCGACTGTTCTTGACTCTGCCAATTACGAACCGTGAAGGGGAACGGTCATTCTCCAGAATGGCTCGAATAAAAAATGAGCTCAGGATGAAAATGACCCAAAATCGTCTGAACTCCCTCTCACTTCTTGCAATTGAATCACAGTTTGTGCAACAGCTGAACTTTGATGAGTTGGTAGATGATGTTGCACGAAGGAAGAGCAGAAAGAGACTTTTGTAGGGGAGTGTGTGTCGGGGGGGGGGGGGGGGGGGGGGGGGGGGGTGGGTGGGTTGGTATGGGCTCGGAGCGGGAGGGGGGGCCCTTGCAATCTCCTTGCCCCGGGGCCCAGACCCACCTTAATCCGGGCCTGCCTGGACTCCCACATGTCCAAGTGAAGCCAAGCACAGCTGGGTGGTAGATGAGGCTACAGTCAGGATTCTGCCACAATGTGATTAGCCAGGAGTGTGCCAAAGGAAGCTGTCAATCTACCAACATTACTGAATAACAATGAGCTATTTTGTGTAATATTAGCAATGAACATATGGATTATTGAGAATAGGTTTTTAAGTAAATAATTGTAGGAGTCGGTGGAAGGAGACACGAGCAGGTATGTAGTCTCAGCTTTATTCGGTAAACTCACAACAACCAGAACTCCAAATATAACTCCTGCAAAAGGAGGAGTCAAGCCCTTTTATCCCAGGCCTCTCTCTCCCGCCTTTTCCAGATCTATTCCGGTCTCTCTCTTCGCAATAAGAGCTTGGGGCATTCTGGTGTGAAATGTGCATATATGTGGCCACCACACAGGCCCCCCCTGAACACACAGAATGGCAAACAATACAATAATAAAAACAGCAACCATTTTAACTCAACATAGCAAAAATAAAATACCACATCAAGAGTATCTCCCAGGGGGTTTAACAAGGCGGCCGCTACGGCTGTGCTTGGCGACCACAGGTGGTGAAAACGAGGGAGGGGCATAGCCCCGACTACGGCGAGACTGCCCCCTCGCAGGGGAAAAAACAGCAGCTGGGGGCAGGTCCTCCGAGTGAGGCATAGAAACGGGAGGACGACCGCGGCGCGGAGGTTGGGCCAACTCAATAGGACCATCCGGAAACATGTGAGCAGGCTTAAGGCGATCCACCGAAACCCGCTCCTGACGACCTCCCAGCTCAACCAAAAAATCCTTAGGTCCCACCTCTAGCACACGGAATGGACCATCATAAGGAGGTCGAAGTGGAGAACGGTGCGCGTCATGGCGGATAAAAATGTACTTGGCAGACATCAGGTCCTTTGGCACATATGACTGTGGAAGGCAGTGATGCGCCGCTACTGGGGCCAAAAACCTATCATTCCCCGGGAAAACCGGCCCGCTCCTTTTGTCAGCCCCCGAAGCAGATGCACCAGGAAGGAATTCCCCTGGAACCCTCAAAGGCTGGCCCAGGACCAGCTCGGCTGAAGAAGACTGCAGGTCCTCCTTAGGTGTCGCACGCAGGCCCAGCAGGACCCAAGGAAGGCGGTCAACCCAGCTGCTGTCCACCAGCGCAGCCCGTAAGGCAGCCTTCATGGTACGGTGGAACCTCTCGCAAAGGCCATTGGCCTGCGGGTGGTACGCGGTAGTGCGATGGAGTCTGACGCCAAGGTTCTCCGCCACAGCAGTCCACAGCTCAGACGTGAACTGAAGACCCCTGTCAGATGTCAAGTCAAGCGGTACGCCAAACCGAGATACCCAGGAGGAGACGAACGCACGAGCAACATCTGCTGAGGTGGTTGACGCCAAAGGAACTGCTTCAGGCCACCGAGTCGTCCTGTCCACCATTGTCAGGAGATGGGTGAAACCCCGGGAAGGGGGAAATGGACCTACCAGGTCTACATGGACATGTTCGAACCTTCTCTGGGGTATGGGAAAGTGCTCCAGAGGGGATTTGGTGTGTCGTTGCACTTTGGCGCGCTGACAAGCAACACATGAGGAAGCCCACGCCCTGACCTCTTTCCGGAGGCCGGGCCACACAAACTTGGCCCCTACCAACTTAACTGAGGCTTTAACTCCTGGGTGCGAAAGAGAATGAACTGCCTCAAAAACCCGCCGACGCCAGCAAGCAGGAACCAAGGGGCGAGGCCTGCCCAATGAGACGTCGCAAAGTAGGGTTACGCCACTATCCTGAAATGAGACATCTTCCAAACGCAAACTGGACTCGGCCACCTTAAAAGCCTGAATCTCCGTATCCGTAAGTTGGTCGGCAGCCATGGCAGAGTAGTCCACTCCCAAATGCACAGAACTAACCTGCGCCCTGGACAGACAGTCAGCCACCCGATTACACTTGCCGGCGACGTGCTGAATGTCAGTGGTAAACTCTGAAATAGCAGAAAGCTGCCGTTGCTGCCGTGCAGTCCATGGTTCTGAAACCTTTGCCATGGCAAATGTGAGAGGTTTGTGGTCTACAAAAGCGGTAAAGTCACGGCCCTCAAGCAGGAACCGGAAATGACGCGTCGCGAGAAAAAGGGCAAGGAGCTCCCTGTCAAACGTACTGTACTTTCTCTCCGCATCCCGAAGCTTCCTGCTAAAAAAGGCGAGGGGCTGCCAAGCACCACCCACCCATTGTTCGCACACGGCCCCGACTGCAAAATCGGAGGCATCGGTAGTAAGGGCAACAGGCGCCTCGGGAGACGGGTGGGCCAGCAGGGCAGCGTTGGCAAGAGCAGCTTTGGCACTGTCAAATGCCTGCACCCGCTCAGGTGTCCACTCTATCTCTTGGTTGCCTTTCTTGCCCTTAAGTGCATTGTACAGAGGGTGCATGAGGTGAGCAGCCCGGGGGATGAAACGGTTATAAAAGTTCACCATCCCCAAAAACTCCTGCAGGGGCTTCACTGAGGAAGGGCGCGGAAAAGCAGACACCGCCTCCACCTTAGCGGGCAGGGGAAACGCCCCTTGGGGCGAAACGAGGTGTCCCAAAAACTCTATGGCCGGCAGACCGAACTGGCATTTAGCTGGATTCACAATCAAACCGTGCTCACTGAGACGCTCAAACAACTGGCGGAGGTGCACTGAATGCTCCGCGGCGGAAGGGCTGGCAACCAGTATGTCATCCAGATAGACGAACAAAAATGGCATACCACGCAAAACGGAGTCCATGAGGCGCTGAAACGTCTGTGCCGCGCCCTTCAGACCGAAGGGCATTCGCAAAAACTCGAAAAGGCCAAAAGGAGTGATAACCGCGGTCTTGGGCACATCACGCGGATGGACAGGAACCTGATGGTATCCCCTCACCAAATCCACCTTTGAAAAAATAGTTGCCCCCGCAAGATGAACCGAAAAATCTTGAATGTGGGGAACCGGGTACCTGTCATTAGTCGTCGCATTATTAAGGCGCCTAAAATCCCCACAAGGGCGCCACCCACCGTCAGCTTTAGGGACCATGTGCAACGGGGACGCCCACGGGCTGTTTGAGCGGCGCACAATACCAAGGCGCTCCATGTTTGCAAACTCCTCCCTGGCTATCGCTAACTTCGCGGCATCGAGACGGCGTGCACGCGCAAAAACTGGCTGACCCACAGTGGTAATGTAATGCTCCACACCATGTTTAGCTACGGCTGCAGAGAAGGTGGGAACCGTGAGGGTGGGAAACTCGGCAAGCAAACGCTGGTACTCATCACCTGTGGCAAGCATGTTAGCGAGGGGCAGGGGGCCAGGACTACCAAGTGTACAGGGGTAGGTATCAAAAGACACAGCATCTATCAAGCACCTATTAGCTACATCGACCAACAACCTGAAAGCACACAAGAAATCAGCGCCGAGTATAGGTACTGACACATACGCTATCACAAAGTCCCAGTTAAACTGACGTCCCTTGAAACACACAGTCACCAACCTCATTCCATATGTGCGAATGGGGGTACCGTTCGCCGCGTCCAGCAGGGGTCCGTGACATTGTCCCAAGGCGTCCGCAGCTGAAGCCGGCATGATGCTACGCTGAGCACCCGAGTCCACAAGCAGACGGCGTCCCGAAGCAGTGTCCTCAATGAAGAGCAGCTTGTCCGAGGTGCCAGCGCACACAGCTGCTAGTGAGCACCGGCCCTCTCGTTTCCCTGGTGCTGGAAGGTACACGGCGGAATGCAGCGCTTCGCCTTCACTCCGAACCGGCGATGATAGAAGCAGAACACGCTCTCCTTCCTCCGGCGCTCTGCGACGGCGGCCACAGCACCAGCTTCTCTCGTCTCCGCCCCTTGTAGAGCCGCACTCGGTAAAAGTGCATGCACACCGGAATGCCTGGATGCCAGCAAAATCTTGTCCGCCTCTTCAGCTAGCCCGCGGTAATCCTTGGCCCGTATCAGAGCGGAGCTGGCTAGCGCGGTGCGCACGGGAGGGGGGAGCTGGCGCAGGAACAGATGCGTAAAGAGAAACGAAGCGTCGCCCGGGCCGAGCAGAGCCAGCATGTGCTCCATCAGCTCGGAGGGTTTACCATCTCCCAAGCCATTCAGGGACAACAGGCGATCAGCCCGCTCTTCGTCTGAAAGCTGATAAATCCGCAGCAGGTTCTCCTTCAGCGCTCCATACTTGTTAGCAGGCGGCGGGTCCCGGAGCAGTCCCATCAGCCGGTGGGTAGAAGCAGAGTCCAGCGCCGCGACGACATGGTAATACTTGGTGTCGTCTGAGGTGATCCCGCGGAGGTGAAACTGGGCCTCCACATGCTGGAACCAAGGCTCTGGATCGTGCTGCCAGAACTCCGGGAGCTTGACCGTGGCCGCAAAAATAGCGGGAGAAACGGCGGCGGCTGGTGAGGAAACGGCGGCGGCTGGTGAGGAAACAGCGGCCGCGGCCGTTGAGCTGTCGTCAGCAGACATGTTCTTTAGTCGGGGTCACCAATGTAGGAGTCGGTGGAAGGAGACACGAGCAGGTATGTAGTCTCAGCTTTATTCGGTAAACTCACAACAACCAGAACTCCAAATATAACTCCTGCAAGGAGTCAAGCCCTTTTATCCCAGGCCTCTCTCTCCCGCCTTTTCCAGATCTATTCCGGTCTCTCTCTTCGCAATAAGAGCTTGGGGCATTCTGGTGTGAAATGTGCATATATGTGGCCACCACATAATACATTTAATAAATTGTAAGTACAACTTAAAGTTGATGGCAGCCCATCACCAAAACCTAAGGTTCACATGGATTTGGACAGACAATGTGGAAAATTATGTGCGCTACCACACTGGCTAGCTGGTAATGCTAAACATCAGCTATTCTGGTCCATGTCTTCTTATTTGCCACAGATTCATGCCACTGAGCCACTTCAGGAATTACTAACCTAACAAAACTGATGTGTGGAACGCCAATGGACAGGACAGACTTTTCAACCTTAGTGTGAAATATGAGATTCTGTAACATGTGTGTCAACCTCAATATATATCGCCCATGAGATAATTTCATATAACGATTATTAATGGCCTGCAGGTAAAAAGCGCTCCCACACTTATACTACAAATCCCACTACGCACGACAACAGCTGCCACGCAGGCCAGGACCTGTGCACTAACCTGTTTTCCCACTGTGCCAATGACACACTGATCAGTGGTCAGCAGACAAAAACATCGGTCAGTATTTTTTACAGCAACATTTAAGCTGCCTGACCCCCAAAAATTACCAAACAAAAAGTGGAAAACAGGGATTTTCCAAACAGGCGGGAGGCAGAAGACCTGATACATCTACAGTATACGTTCGTTGTTTCTTCCTCTTTCAGCTGCTCCCTTCAGCGGTCACCACAGTGGATCATCTGCCTCCAATCTCACCCTGTCCCTAGCATCCTCCTCTTTCACACCAACCCTTTGTATATCCTCATTCAGTACATCCGTGAATCCTTACTGTGGCCTTTCTTTTTTCTCCTGCCGGGCAGCTCGATATTCAACACCCTTCGTCCATTATATCAACTATCTGTCCTCTGCTCATGTCCAAACCTTCTCAGCCTTGCCTCTCTAACTTTGTCTCAAACGTTCAACCTGAACAGTTATTCTGATACACTCATTTCTAATCTTGTCCATCCTTCAGTTCAGTTCAGTTTATTTTTTGTTTCAGTCACATTAAAACAAATGATCCATCATAAATGCACATCTGACAATCAGTAAGTGAGACCAAAACAGACAGAAGCAAATGCCTACAAACCTAACTCAAAATTTACATCCAGTTACCTTTCTCATAAGAAAATACAAAAAAAAAAAAAATTTGTGACTATCATCCCAAAAAACATATTCATTCAATCATATAACTATGTAAAATATATTGTAAGATTTTCTTTTTAAAAGAAATAAGGAATTACATGTTTTCATGTCTGGGCGAACATTATTCCACAACTGAGCTCCGAGAACAGACAAGCACCTGTTTTTTTTTTTTTAAACCCTTTTCTGGTCTTAGGTACAATAAATTTACATTCATCTTTTAGATTGTATTTAGTTTCCATGAAGTAGAAAAAAGTTTTGTAGAGGGTCTTTGATTCCTTCATTCAGCATTTTTTCCAGAAAAAGTTCCAACTGTGTAACAAAAAGTTGTTTCCGATATTTCTGAAAATTGTTGAAGAGGAGAAATGCGTCAATAACTTGTGACATAGGAGTTCTGTAAATAAATGTGTTTCAGGATCAAAGTCATTTTCAAAATTAAATCCTGTTAGATCGAAATAATTAAAATGTAGTTCCTCGCCATGTCTTTCAGCATAATTATTTTCATGCTCTAGAAAATCTGTTATCTTCAGCATCAGGAATACAAAAATAAAAATCATTATTCTTCATTTAAAAACAATTAAAGACAAAACAAAAAAGAAAGAGAAGCCCAGATCTCCCTCTCCCCAGCCACCTAGCTTTCACGCTCAGCTCCCTCTTTACCACGGACAGACCAGTGAAGTGTCTGCATCACTGAAGTTGCAGCCCCAATCCATCTGTCAATTTCTCGTTCCCTTCCCCCGTCACTCGTGAACAAGTCCCTGAGATGCTTAAACTCCTCCACCTGGGGCAGCAACTCTTCCTTGTGCTGGAGTGGGCACTCCACCCATTTCCAGCTGAGGACCATGGCCTCAGGCTTAGAGGTGCTAAATCCCCTGCTAACCACTTCATGTTCAGCTGTGAACTGTTCCCCTTTCTTAAAGATGGGGACCACCACCCCAGTCTGCCAATCCAAGGGCACCGCCCTAGATCTCCACACAGTGTTGCAGAGGCATGTCAACCAAGATAGCCCTACAATGTCCAGAGTCTTCAGGAACTCAGGGCAAATTTTGGCCACCGCAGGGGCCCTGCCACCAAGGGTTGTTTAACCACCTCAGTGACCTCACCCCCAGTCACGGGCGAGTCGTCCCCCTCATCCCCAGACTCAGCTTCCACTACAGTGGGATTAAGAAGGTCCTTAAAGTATTCCTCCCACTGCCTGAATATAGCCTCAGTTGAAGTCAGCACAGCCCCACTCACACTATAGACCTTGCAAGTAGGGCACTGCTTTCCCCTCCTGAATCACCTGACAGTTTGCCAGAATCGCTTTGAGGCTGTCCGAATCTTTTTCCATGGCCTCACCAAACTCCTCCCACCCCTCTGGCCACCACCAGAGCCTTGTTCTGTTTGGCCTGCCAGTCCCCATCAGCTGCCTCCAGAGTCCCACAAGCCAACCAAGCTCAATAGGACTCCTTCTTCAGCTTGATGGCTCCCGTCACCTCCAGTGACCACCATCTGGTTCGGGGATTACCACCATGACAAGAGCCAACTACCTTGCAGCTGCAGCTCAGAGCAGCAGCCTCATCAGTGGAGATGCACAGCATGGTCTATTCAGACTCAGCATCCTCAGCCTCCCTCAGAATGCTGTCAAAGCTTTGCCAGAGTTGGGAGTTGAAAATGTCGCAGACTGGGCCTCTGCCAGGCGTTCACAGTGCACCCTCACTATACATTTAGGTGCACCGGGTCTGTCCAGTATCCTTCCCCACCACCTGATTCAACTTACCATCAGGTGGTGATCAGTTGACAGCTCAGCTCCTCTCTTCACCCGAGTGTCCAGAACATACGGCCGCAGATCTGATAATACAATTTCAAAATCCATCATCAACCTGCGATCAATGATGTCCTGGTACCACGTGCACTTACGGACATCCTTATGTGCAAATATGGTGTTCATTATGGACAAATTGTCCAATAACAAAACCCATTCCCCACCAGAGAGGTGACATTTCATGTCCCGATAGCCAGTCTCGAAAGCCAGGATCGTCCACCAGGGCCTCTGCCCTAAAGTAATGTTGTAATCCAAATGAATATTATTATATTATGGAGATTTTTGATGGACTATAAAGAGGTACTGAGCAAGTTATGAGATACTGAGCAAGCTGTCCTGTCAACTTTAACAGTTGACAGGATAGCTGTCAACTCATCACTCCCAACAAAAAATCTTAACATTTTCAGGTCTGCCACCTCCAGCTCTGCCTCCTGTCAGTGCCACTGTCTCCAAACCATTCATTGTAGCAGGTCTCAATACCATCTTGGAATTCTTCCCTTTCGCTTCCCTTTTTGGTGGCAGGTTATGTTTTATTAGCAGATGTCGCCTGATCCTAGTACAAAGAATCCCAAGGGTGAAAGGATTAAAGTTTTAAAACACCTTCTTTTTACAATATTGTTGAATATTTGCTGTCAGTATTGTTCCCATTATCCTTAGCACAGACTGTGTTTCTTGAAACTGGTGCCACAGTGGAGGTGAGCTGGTCCATGATTGAGGTGCTCAAAGAAGGACAACAGCTGAAGGACAACACCTGTCCCTGCGCTGCGTTCTGTCCTTGGGCAAGACACTTAAATCACATTGCCTAACGGTAGCGCCGGTCTCTGGCTACATGACCGCAGATGCTCGTCTCTGGATGAGTGATCTGGAACCATCATTTCATTGTGTGCCTTGTGCACACAATGACAATGAGTTGAATCTAACATCTATTTTTGCTCAATTTGTTTAGTGAAGCCACACAATGAGCTCTTTCTTAGCTTTAGCCAGGTTTTGCTTTCATAACACATTCTCTCTCACTAAAATCATATCACGTCACACATAATAGCTAGTAGTCTATTCTGACAGCCTTACCATTACTCTACTCTGGAGGAGGGGATTGAGGCTGTACCTGTTACTACTGACTGATTGCAGTATTGAAACACATACTAGTCACAATTTAATGCACAGATTGCTATTTAAATTTCAAGCCAGTACTGTTGCAAAACAAAAATGATAAACCTGTGTAGATGTGTAGTTTTTTTAGTAGGAAAAACACAACACACAACAGAAGGGCCATCTTGTCCTATAGAAAACTTTTTGTCATATGTCACGGGCGCTTTATTATACTATTCCAATTTTTCAGTACTTTGTCAATTAAGTTTTCTGTTTCAAATTGTTGTTTGAAAAAAAAAAACCCTGCCCACAAAAATTGAAAGAAAGAAAGAAAGAACCACAATTTATGCTTTTACAAAATGCAGTTTGAGCGTTACTGTGTGGATTGTTGGGATCGCAACGTGATTTAACTTCATGCTCTATATGCATAAAAACAAGGATGACCATGAGGCTTTACTAGAAGGTGAAATTGTTGAAATTCCCATTACCTGAACATCAGTCTTTTATAAATATAAATGCCACACTCGTGGCACAAGTATGCCATATCTGTCAAAAGTGTCAAGCCAAAAAGTGTCACTTCATGTCATTTTTGCAGTGTTTTTGGCTGTCACTCGCTCAGACTAGCCAATTAGAGAATTGTTCCTCAATGAGAACTTTCATTATGACAGATAGAAATCCGACGATAATGTTGTATATAAGGCTTTGGAGGTACACATTGTTTCTTCCAGTGATAACAGAGGGTACTAAATCTTCTTTGTGATATGTGACCCTTTTTAACTTTTATCTTTAAAAAAACTATCCTCAAAGACTAAATGTAATCTTGATGTTTAAGGTAAATAGCATAAGAGTAGCTTTTCATGAGTCATACTAAATAATACCTATACAGTATATACTATACTGGTCCTTAGAAATGTTTGTCTCAAACATGCCATTTTAGCTTCCTTCCCCATCCTATCGAGGAAATTTTACTTATTGGCTGAAGCCTGAACCTTTGAATCACAGGGGTTACTTGTATATGCACTGATCTAATTATTTGGAACTTTGGATATATTTAAATATATATATATATGGCACAAACTAAGAAAAATAATAGGTCCCCATTAATCCATACATCCATCCATCTGTCAATTTCCTAATATTGCTAATTTTCCTTTAGGTTTAGGTTAGGTTTGTGCCAGAAACCATTTAATGTTGATATCTTTCAATTACCCAGTCACTAACAAACCTTGATTCCCATTGATTTTGTTTTTCAAGGGAAAAAATACACAAAAAGCTTTTTACTGATTCACAGTACCATCTGATTTTTCTGTTAACATTCCAACACAACAGTTGGATTAGGATGGTGAACCGTGAAGAGTCAGTGAGGTCTTCTTTAAACACACTGTTAAGTAGTAGTGGACCATATGACGGCTCTGGGACAGCTGGTGTAGAGAAATACACACACATCAAATTGAAACAGATTACTGGAAAAGTCCAGGGACTCATTCTAAGTATGCTGAGAGGACTCTCACTGGTGCAATATACAGTTTATGCTCTCTTTAACAGGTACATTGCATTATATGTTGCAAATACATTAGTGTAAGTTGTCATATGGAAAACCAGACTTCTTAAGCACTTTGTTAAATGCAGAGAAGAGCAAGCCTGAACATAAATATTTTTTAGTTTAAGTTTTCCATGTGTCTGGTATATGTAATTAACAGGGTTATTATAGTTAACAAAAACGAACGAAATAACGAAAACTGAAATTGAAAAAACATTGTCGTTAACTGAAATAAATAAAAACTATAATTAAAAGGAAAAAAGGATAACTAACTAAAACTGAATTGTGAGTTTACAAAACTAACTAAAACTAACTGAAATTATCGATAAACTGACTTTCATTTACTTGTTTTTTTTTTTTTTTTTTTTTTTAAGCCTTGTGGATTGATATGAAATCATTTTTTCCGCTCTCCGAGTTTAAGCTGGGAGCGCCATCGGACAACTGTGTGAGTGTGTGCGCATGTGCGTGCGCTCACCGCGCTGGTCCGCAAAGTAATGGCTGCGGTCTGCAGAGAAAGCGGCAGAGTCCCGTATGGAGGTTCTTTGAGTACAAGAGCACAGATAGAATCCAAAGTCTTGTTGTGGATGATGAAAAATGTGCGGAACATTTCTCAGTCAGGAAAAACCAGCAACATCAAAGTCCACCTGAGAATCGCACAACGGCTACAGAAACCGCTCTGATCCTACCAGGTAACCTGGCCTGCGCCTCTGAGAAACGGGACTACTTGTTGGGTCCACGCAGCCCAGAACGTTGTGACTAAACTGTTTAGTCCTTGTGCGTTTCCGGCTACTTTATCAGTGAGAGAATAACAATCAGGAATAATAATCAAAGCATCAATATAAGGACTCACAACTGTCAGCAAATTCCTGGAGGGAGACTGCTGAAACTATCAGGATGGACGTGAAGGAATGAAGAAAGTGAAAAAAACAGGGACAAATATGTTTGCAGCCAAAAAACTGAGCACAAAGAGCGAGGACCAAAAAAGAAGCCCCAGCCTGCGCTGCATATAAAACACCTGCACACGACCACAAGGTAATTAACACACACAATCCAGCTACACAAGTATAAATGTGGACATGAGGTCAGCAACTTCCGTAGGTTATGTACAAAGACCCTGCAAGTTTAATTAGCGAGCATCTAACCAAGCTAGCTCCAAAACAGAAGCAGCATCAGGTGGTGAGAACATCAGGATGCAGCTGGATTTGAGCTTTGACTCCTTCAAAGAGTTTGTTTTTGTCAAACACCACATGTAGGTGCTGTTAATCTGCTGCACTGATGCTGAACTTTATTGTGGAGTTTATTGTAGAATTTATTGAGTTTGGGAGTTCATGTTTTTCTTTGTTTCTCCCTGTTGATGTTCATGTGTGTCCTTAATATTACACACATTTAGCATGCAGTGCTGCTGTCTTGTGAACAGCTGGTTGTTGAATATATTTCTTTAAACGGTATCTTTTGTCAAGTTTTCATTACACAATAGTCACTTTTGCACCTTGAATCTTGCACCTGATTAGGTATGAAAATACTAAAACTAATACTGAAACTAACTGAAACTAAGCATGAAACCAAAAATAAAAACTAATAAAAACGAGAAAAACCACGCTGAAAACTAATTAAAACTAACTGAATTAAAGAAAAAAAAGTAAAAACTAACTAAAACTAAACTATAATGTAAAATCCAAAACTATTATAACCCTGGTAATTAAGTTCATTTTATTTATAGCACAAAATCACCTCAAGAGTTGAGTAAAGGAGAAGCACTCATGAGAACCCCCCCAGTAGCCTAGGCCTATAGCAGCATAACTAAGGGAGGGTTCAGGGTCACCTGATCCAGCCCTAACTATAAGCTTGATCATAAAGGAAAGTTTTAAGCCTAATCTTAAAAATAGAGAGGGTGTCTGTCTCCTGAATCCAAGCTGGGAGCTGGTTCCACAGAAGAGGGGCCTGAAAGCTGAAGGCTCTGCCTCCCATCCTACTTTTAAATACACTAGGAACCACAAGATATTATCAAGATAGCGGCACGTGTAGACGTAGCAGCTCTTGGCTCTCTTTTTTGGTGCTTTATAGTTAGTATTGCTGTCGTACTGCTGTATGAAAGTATTTGTGTGAATGGTTTTAAACCCAAGCCGAACTGCAAACTGTAGGAATTTCGTGTAGTTAGAGTAGTTATGAGCAAGTTTCAGCAGTCGCACAACATTTCAGAGGACATTTCCAGAACTTTTTCTGGCTAGTTTTCAGTTCCAAAAGGTAGTGGATGCATCATAAAAAGAAGCAGGGATGCAGAGCAGGCCTCATAGCAAGGCTAGCATGTCAGCCACACAAGCTGCCGATTCCAAGCATCTTTCGGACCAACGCCAGATCCACTGTCCACAAGACAGACGAACTGGAACTACTACTGGCGAGATGTCTGCGTAGGTTCTCAGCCATCCAGGTCATAGTAGTCTCTGGAGCTCGAAAAAGGGGCAACTGGTCTTCTTTTTTGTTACTGGGGAGTAACAACAAGATTTGGGACTGCTGCATGATTATTATCACGGAATCCTGGTTACATCCTCTTATCTGCTGTTCAGCTAACAAGCCGCAGCCTGCATCGCCATGACCGCAACACAGTCCGGTAAGAGCAGAGGAAGGGGACTTTGAATCTACACACACAATGACTGGTGCACAAACAGCAGAATCATCTACACCCACTGCTGTCTCAATCTAGAGGCCATCTCAGTCATGTGTAGACCCTTCTACCTGCCCAGAGAGCTCAGTGTAGTGGTTATAACAGCAGTGCACATCCCACCTGATGGTAATGTTAGCATAGCCCTGTTGCTCCTGCATGATAACATCAACAAGTTAATGCAGGTCCACCCAGAAGGAGCCTCTGTTGGTGCAGGGGACTTTAACAAATCCTGCCTAAAGACCGTGCTCCAGTATGCACACAGTATGTACACTGTCCAACTAGAGGCGAGAACACCTTAGACCGGGTCTACTCCAACCTGAAATAGGCATACAAGACTGTCCCCCTCCCCCACCTGGACATATCTGACCATCTCTCTCTGCTCCTCGTCCCTGCATACACCACCCTAAGGAGGAAAACCAAACCTGTGACAACAACTGTCAAAACCTGGCCTGAGGGTGCCCTCAGTCAGCTGCAGGACTGCTTTCAGACCACAGCGTGTCCTGTATTTGATCACCTGGAGCTAGAGGAGGGCACAGATGCTGTGTTATCCTATATCAGATACTGTACAGACACTGTCACTGTGAATAAGCAGATCTGGGTCTACTCTAATCAAAAACCCTGGATGACCTCAGAGGTGAAGACACTTTTGAGGGCCTGTAACTCTGTCTGCAATTCAGATGACAGAGCTCTGTACAGCACTGCCAGGTCTGACATCAGGAGAGGCATTAAGGCTGCAAAGGAGGAGTACAGGAGAAAAGCAGAGTCACACCTAGAGAATAGCGACTCTCAGTGGGTGTGGCAAGGAATCCAGCATCTGATGAGCTACAAGGTCAACTCATCAGCAGCTGTCAATGCAGATGCCTTGCTAGAGGATGAATTCAACCACTTCTTTGCCCACTTCAAGTCATCCAGACCAGCCACACCCCTGCTGTCCTGCCAATTCCCAATGCCCACTTTCACTCTCCAGGAACACCAGGTGAGGTGCACACTGAAGGCTGTAAACCCATGGAAAGCTGCTGGACTGGATGGGGTCCTGGGCAGTGCTCCATGCCTGTGCAGATGCAGTTGAAAGGAGTACTAACCAGGATAGTCAACACTATTTTGCATATTTGTTACATTTATTTATTTCCCTGTAAGTCCTTGTGCTGTTTTATGTGCATATACATTTTGGTTTCAGAGTATTTTTCTTATTTTCTTGTTTAAGTTTTATAAGGAAAGGCACTGAACTGTGGCAGCTGCTACATTCTATTCTATTCTATTCTATTCTATTCTATTCTATTCTATTCTATTCTATTCTATTCCAAGTATGCCTACAGTCTGAGAGCAAAGTGCCCTATTTTGGTGATATGGTACTGTGAGGTCTTTAAGATAAGATGGGGCCTGAATTATTCACAGCAATCTCTTCATTTTCATCAAGAACAGAGTTTGCCAATGAAATTTACTTAAAAATGAGTTACAAATTTAAACAAAAATGTTTTCATTACCTTATTACATTCTGTCCATTCTTCCCAGTTCTCTTAGTTGTATTAATCTAATATCTCAAACACTTCCAGATAACACACATTTCTTCTTTTTCACTCTAAAACTGACTCTTACTTTTACTAAAATGAACCAATTTGTAACAGTAAGAGCCATACCCATTATATAGTATACAGGAGCGTGCTAGTTGGTGACAGGTGAAAGCTAGTATGCACCCGATACCGTGAATAGCAGAAAGAAGCACTTCTTCCCAATATACTTGTATATTGTATTGTAGCCTGTTGTCCCTTATGGTCTAATCAGCAGTGCTGCTGCAGCGGTAGCAGCAGTGGTAGCAGCAGCAGTAGCACTATTCCAGGTAGTTGTATGGATGTAATGGCTGACTGGGGGAGCTATAACACATGCTGCTGCCATCTCAGTTTGGCTATTATAAAGTTGAGCCGTTAGAGCAGGGCCATTATTGTTATTGATTTGCTTGCTGCCTGCATGGTGGAAAAGCAGCACACAAAGAGAGATTGTTTCCTACCCCCACTTTATGTCCCATTCCGGAAAGCAGGCATGGTGGAGAACAGCAGATGTGGCTTCCTGAGGAAGAACCCATGAGAATATATAGAACAGAAATATTCTGCTGCATTGCCTTTTACTTGGTACTTCAGGCAAGAGAGGTGGCAATGCAGCAAAAAAACAGAAATGAAATCTAGTCCTGCTAGAACCTATTCAAGGACTCAGATCAGTCCACTTCAATGCTTCTGTTTGCCCTCAGTGTCCACCATCAATGCTATCTGCATTTACTATCAAGTCACCCGTGTAAATGGTGAGAAGGCATAGCTGTTTTCGGGTCAACCCAGGATCTCATTTCCGATCACCAAGACAGAAAATCAAGCTATTATTAACCCCATAATGAACTAGCTGTGTCCACTTTACAACTTAATTAACAGAGGTGGTGGGATCAGCCACAATCAATTTCAAAGGTGTCTACAGGCCCCATCCCCCACTCCACCACCCACCCACACACACACACACACACACACACACACACACACACACACACACATCCCTACACCTTGTGGGTTTAGCCACAATTTCAACTGCTGGCAGTCAGGTAAAATTGAAGGTGAAAAAAGAAAAGTGTGAAAGTGGAGTTAGAATGTAATGGTACAGAAAGTGCAAAACGTTTTTAATGTAGATGTTATTTCTCCCAATATAATGTCTTTTTAAGTTGTTGGCAGTTTGCCACAATGCATCATATTTTGTTGTAAATAGTATGTTTTCAGACAGGTGTTAGAAAAGGGGTTATTTTTATTATAAATAATAGCTTCGTAATACCCATAAGGTGCTGACAGTGTTACAAAGACCCAGCAAGAACATTACCAAGACTATACGATGCAAAAATCTAAATGGAATTCAGTCAACATTCATGGCCTTATTTATACCTGCACTGCCTACTGTGACATGTTACAATGTCTTGAAAGGAACATGGGTACATTTTATTTGTTATTCAACAGCAGTACGCATGTACTCACTACCTCACATAGTAAAGCTGAGTTAACATACCTGAATCCAATCCTTTTTAGGATGTTTTGGTGTGGCCTCACTGTGACTGAGCTATGTCTGACACTCCTGTGAGCTTTGTTCTCTACAGTCATAAATATTTGGACAATTACACCATTTATATAATTTTCCTCTGCAGATGACCACAGATTTAAAACAGGGTCAAGTGACTGAACTTTTAGCATCAAGTGATTTTACAAAACGATTACATTAACACTGAATGACTAACACTACTAATTTAAATAACTATGTAAGAACAGTGAACAAGTTCATGAGCTGAAATATTTCACACTGCTATTTGCAGATAATTTAAATGCTGGTTTGTATTCCAGTATATGCAACTAGCATGTGATATCACAAAACAAGGATTGGCTGGCCCAAATGCTAAACAAAGTGAACACACACTGCAGCTCTGTGATCCAGGCCAGTTCAGTTGCAGTCTGTCTGTTGGATGGAGCTCTGGGAGGCCTGGCAGAATGTCTTAAGGCTGGCACTTACCCTGACCTCTGGCATATGGTAGATGTACCCAGCCTGCTGGCTTATTTGTCACCTGGTGACCTGGACTGTAATTATCGCAAGGTCTGAACAAGGTCTCCTTCACCAAGTAACAAGGAAAGCTACTGCCTCACATATTCTGACTTCGCACCATACAATTAAAATACTCAAGCATCCAATAAAGCAAAATCTCAGTCTTTTTAGTTTAGGTTTTATACATGATAATTTACATTTAAGTTATTCTCAGATTGAGAGGAAAAAACAACAACAACAAGGCACATGGGAGAAATATAAAATAATTTCCTGTTATTACATTAATCAACACAGTGTGTTTGCTATATTGTGAACACACAAACTGAAGAGCAGCAAAAAACAAGCATGACAGCAGCATAGCTGAAGCATGGAAATGTCAATCTCACAGTCCAAATGAGATGTGTATATATATATATCGGTAACACTACTGTCTTTGGAACAAAAGGTCAGGTTTTCAAATCCCAACTGGGGCATGCATCCAGTAAGGGTCCCCAGGCTAGGTCCCTGATGCTACCCAAAACCTACTTTGAAATATGAATGAGAGACGTCACCTGGATTAACAAGGTCTGTATCAGGTGTTGAGGGACCAGTACATACTGATGAGAAGTGGGCTACTGGAACAAGGTTATAGCATAAGTGGACAAGATGAAGAGGATATGGGACCAATAGATTATTTGACACCCAAAATCTAGATTAACACCAAAACGGTAAATGGACTAGTTCTTATATAGCGCTTTTCTACTCTGTCTGAGCACTCAAAGCGTTTATACAACACATTTACATTTATCCCATTCACACAAGCACTTCCATGATTAACTAAGCTAAGTGCTTTTTTTAATCTAACCTTCACACTCCAACGGTTGCGTCGGAGAGCAACTTGGGGTTAAGTATCTTGCCCAAGCAGCAGAAATTATCCTTGAGATGCTTGACTATAAGAGGAACAACAGCCACAAGGAGCAGTACCCTCAGGGCGGAGTGGAGGGCCAGTGACACATCGTCCTTGGTTGACTCGTTTGCCCTGTAGGCAAACTGGTGCTGTTCTTCAAGTGTCCTGGGATGAGTTGCTCGAAGCACTTCATCACCACCAGTGTCAGGGCCACTGACCAAAACTCATTGAGAGACCTGATGGCTGATTGTTTTGGCACAGGGATGATTGTTGCTGACAATGTGGGGAGGCATGTGGGGAAGGAGACCTGCTCCAGGGAGATATTAAACAGGTCTGTGAGCACTGCTGTCAGCTCCACTGCACAGTGCTTCAAAACCCATCCTGGAACTCCTTCAGGTCCAGCGAATTTCAGGGGTCGATGTGCCGCAGGGTCTGTCTCACCTCATGGGGTCTCAGCACCAATGGTGACGGTCTCTGCTGTTCCTGCGTGTTATGTGGATTGGTCATGGAGGGAAGTTAGCCAAATGTTCAATGGCTAGTGGATCTAAGAGCAGACCACAGCAACCTCCCTGAACCATCACAGTGGCAAACATCCAGGAAAGAGTCTCAAACATGGAGAGCTGGACAGCACTAGGCCCTGACATGATTCACACTTACTGGCTATAGAAACTAACTGCACTCCATGAGTACCTGGCAGCACAAATAAACCATGCTAATTGATAGGATGCACCCAACAAGGTGGACTGGAGGCCAATAACCTGCCTCAGCACAACTTGGAAACTCCTGTCAGGCATCATAGCAGGTAAGATGAATAGGAACATGTCTCAATACATAACCAGCTCCCAGAAATGAATTGGCAGAAACACCACAGGGTCACTCACTCGAGATTATAAGACCAGTTTGAACAACTTGTGCACTGCCTGGTTTGACTACAAGAAGCCTATAACTCAATGACTCACACATGGATCCTGGAACGCCTTGAACTACAGGGGTTGGACAATGAAACTGAAACACCTGTCATTTTAGTGTGGGAGGTTTCATGGCTAAATTGGACCAGCCTGGTGGCCAATCTTCATTAATTGCACATTGCACCAGTAAGAGCAGAGTGTGAAGGTTCAATTAGCAGGGTAAGAGCACAGTTTTGCTCAAAATATTGCAATGCACACAACATTATGGGTGACATACCAGAGTTCAAAAGCGGACAAATTGTTGGTGCACGTCTTGCTGGTGCATCTGTGACCAAGACAGCAAGTCTTTGTGATGTATCAAGAGCCACGGTATCCAGGGTAATGTCGGCATACCACCAAGAAGGACGAACCACATCCAACAGGATTAACTGTGGACGCAAGAGGAAGCTGTCTGAAAGGGATGTTCGGGTGCTAACCCGGATTGTATCCAAAAAACATAAAACCACGGCTGCCCAAATCACGGCAGAATTAAATGTGCACCTCAACTCTCCTGTTTCCACCAAAACTGTCCGTCGGGAGCTCCACAGGGTCAATGTACACGGCCGGGCTGCTATAGCCAAACCTTTGGTCACTCGTGCCAATGCAAGCGTCGGTTTCAATGGTGCAAGGAGCGCAAATCTTGGGCTGTGGACAATGTGAAACATGTATTGTTCTCTGATGAGTCCATCTTTACTGTTTTCCCCACATCCGGGAGAGTTACGGTGTGGAGAACCCCAAAGAAGCGTACCACCCAGACTGTTGCATGCCCAGAGTGAAGCATGGGGGTGGATCAGTGATGGCTTGGGCTGCCATATCATGGCATTCCTTTGGCCCAATACTTGTGCTAGATGGGCGCGTCACTGCCAAGGACTACTGAACCATTCTGGAGGACCATGTGCATCCAATGGTTCAAACATTGTATCCTGAAGGCGGTGCCGTGTATCAGGATGACAATGCACCAATACACACAGCAAGACTGGTGAAAGATTGGTTTGATGAACATGAAAGTGAAGTTGAACATCTCCCATGGCCTGCACAGTCACCAGATCTAAATATTATTGAGCCACTTTGGGGTGTTTTGGAGGAGCGAGTCAGGAAACATTTTCCTCCACCAGCATCACGTCGTGACCTGGCCACTATCCTGCAAGAAGAATGGCTTAAAATCCCTCTGACCACTGTGCAGGACTTGTATATGTCATTCCCAAGATGAATTGACACTGTATTGGCCGCAAAAGGAGGCCCTACACCATACTAATAAATTATTGTGGTCTAAAACCAGGTGTTTCAGTTTCATTGTCCAACCCCTGTATAAAAGATCAGTCATGATGAATTAAATGGGGATGTGGAAAAAAACACTAGAGCCTAACTTCAAGCTAATTGCACAAGTCACCATTAAGTGTGAGATTTACCAAGGAGATCCTCGGACCCCAGTGTTATTCTCTATAGGCCTGAACCCCCTTAGTCAGATCATTAGCAAGACTGGCTACGGATACCAACTACGGAATGGAGCAAACATCAACCTCCTACTCTACACTGAGGACATCAAGACGGCAGGCTGTATGCCAGGAGTGAACAACACATCGATTCACTGATCCACGCTACTAGGATCTACAGCAATGACATCGGAATGTTATTCGAACTGGAGAAGTGTAGTTGGATGTCAACAAAGAGTGGGAAGGTAGACAGAGCTGAGGGGATTACACTACCAGAATGCAACACTGCAGGCAATTCTGCTGCCTGAAATAGCTACAAGTACCTTGGAATCCCATAGGAAAATGGGAAACCATGAAAAGGCCACTTGGAAAGCTGCAACCGCCAGATTACTGCAAAGATTAAGGCAAGTCCAAATACCCTGCTGGGTTAATAAGCTGGCCAAAGAAGGCGATAGAACCCACTGACATCAAGACAAGAAAGCGCCTTACCATGCATGGAGGGTTTCATCCCAATTCCAGCGAGACTGCATGCTAAGCGGAAGGAAGCAAGCCGAGGACTACTGAGTGTCAGAACCACCATCTTGAATGAAACAACAAAGATCCATGAGTACATCAGGAAGATGGCCACAACTGATCATATGCTTAGTGAATATCTCAGGCAGCAGAAACCTGAGAAAGAAGAGGAGCAAGAACAGGAACCATCAGGGAAGGACAGGCCCCTGCCTGGCATGTATCACCAGATTGAAAAAGTGGCTCATATAAAAAAAAATCTTATTAATGGCTGGACAAAGCTTTACTGAAAAACAGCACAGAGGCACTAATCATGCAGCACAGGAACAAGCTCTAAGCACCAGATAAGACCCAAAGTGCAGAGATGCCCCTGAGATGATCCAGCACATAACAGCAGGGTGCAAGATGCTAGCAGGCAGGGCATACATGGAATCCCATAACTGTGGCTGGCATAGAATACAGGAACATCTGTGCTGAGTATGGCCTGGTACTCTCTATGTCAAAATGGGATACCCCCCAAAGGTGGTTGAAAATGACTGAGCTAAGATCCTGTGGGACTTCCAGATACAGACGGACAAACTGTACGGACAAAAATTAGCTCATGAAATATCATGAGAAATGAGCTAGAGAGGATGTGGAAGGTGAAGGTAACAGTGGTCCCCGTGGAACACTCGAGACAGTGACCCCCCAAACTGGGAGAGTGACTCCAGCAGATTCCAGGAACGATATCCGAGATCTCTGTCCAGAAGAGCACAGTCATTTAAACAGCTAAGATACTGAGCAGGACCCTCAAGCTCCAAGTTCTCTGGTAGAGGACCCAAGCTTGAAGGAGACTGCCTGAAAAACCTCTTTCAAGACGAGTGGGGATTCATTTTATTTTTTTTAAACCAAATATTATAAGAAGTGTCAGTAAAAGACGTGTGTTTGTGGTCTTACCAGTGCTGTCATCATAAACCACAGTGACTGTCTTCCACTTGAAGAAGTGGACCAAGTCCAGGATAGCCCGGCTGAGGGAGGAGAAGTCTGGATAAAGGCTGACGTAGAAGACATCTCTGTTGTCTGATATCTGGTGCTTCCATTTTGTCTGGATGTGTGGGACCCCAAGTGCATTGCAAATGGACTGGACAGCATTAGCAGAGGAACTGTGAGAGGGACCAAAAATGGCTGCCACCCCAAGAGAAAGCTGGTCACAGGCTATGGAGAGGAAACATTTAAATTAGTTAGCCCCCTGCTACTCATATGCTATACTGGTCTGTGGTAGATGTAAATAACAATTTTTACTAATAGCTCTATCATAACCATTTGTAATTTGTACATTTCACAATTTTATTTAAAATAATATATCAAAGAACAGTTTTGCACAGGTTTTTTTCCTCTTGGCAGTTATACTAAATCTATTACATATAAACATATCGTAACAACATTAACAGGTCTAAAGGTGCATCTGAGACCATTTTAGTTTGATGACATACCAGCAACACACATCTTTGTATTTGCTTGACTGTGCACTCTAATTACCTTATTTAATATAAGAGAGTTGGGTAAATCACTGAGACAGGATATAATGGACCGTAATTGATAAGAGACTTGAAATGTCAGCCTGATGTGCACACAAAACTGATAGATTATAGCACTTTATTGGCTGTCTCTGGAGGCCAAACAGGTCTTTGAATTACTGCCGCTGAGTCATTACCTGGAACCAATCAATTCTCTCTGTTTACATTTGTAGTGCTCAGCCATTTCTCCCTGGCCTGATTATAATTGTCACAATCTAAACCACACCAGCTCATGGGCCTGAAACATTTACAGTGCAAAGCATCACATCTGTTTTGATATATATATATATATATATATATATATATATATATATATATATATATATATATATATATATATATATATATATATATATATATATATATATATATATACTCAGTGCCAAGCTCACAGATACCTTTCCTGGAGGCTTCAAAGCTGTCGTAGATGTTTATCCTTTGGATATCGTAGGTGAGCGTAGTGTTTGGAAGTAGAGTTCTGTTCCTGTTGATTGTGTTTAAAGCAAACTTAAAGGCTAGTTCCTCAGCACCTGATGGACCGCTTTCAATGGACTCAAATATTCCTCCTGTCAAAGGCAGAGACATACAATAAGTGAAAATTCTTTAATTTAAAAGATGCAACAACAATCATTAAAATTAGACTTCTCTTCACCTAACCATAAAGCTGGAAGAAGAACCTCAATCAAGCTGGTGTATTTAGATGAAAATGGCCAATTTGAAAGGATATAGAAGAAAATTTGGAAATAAAAAATCTTATTGATGTCCACAAAGAAACTGTTTCTCAAAAAGATGCTAGATAATTAAAAACAAGCACCCACTGGAATGTGTACACACAATATTACCTTGACACCATCCATAAATCAATGCTGAAAGCAACACAAGTGATTTCTGAATGGTTGCTTACAAGTGGTTAATGTTAGCAGGTGAGCAAAGATACATCAATCAAAACAAATTTTGAAGTTATTAAACTTTGCATTTTCAGTTAACTCAAAGATGTTTCCCTGGGAAGATGCATCACTCTCTTGTTGGGCCACTGGTTGTCATACATGAGTCCTTTTTGCACCTTTGTGAGTGCAGCAGGTTATGAAGTAAATGATGCTTACTGGTTTGGGTGTGAAAGAAAGATTTCACCCTCTGATGGGAAACTGTAAATCGGATAAGCACTCATTTTACAAGCACCATAATCCTACAGAGCAGGAAGCTGTTCCACTGCCCTGCTGCCTCCTCCCCCATACAGTCCCAGCGATTTTGCCCTTCCCCCTCCTTCCTCAAAGCCCTTCCGACCAGGTTGCGACCTGAGTCTGAAGCAGAAGAAGCTACTGGTGCTATGGAAATCACACTGCCTGGTGTCCACACCGAGAAAGAAGCCAACCATCTGAGTTTAAAAACTATCTAATAGTTGCCCCCACGTGAAAATAAGCACTCAATGTCAATTTGTCTCATCTCATCTCATCTCATCTCATCTCATCTCATCTCATCTCATCTTATCCCAGCATTTCATAGAGAAGTGATTAAACTGAAGTACTGATTCATGTATAAATAGAACAATGTCAGCACTTTCAGAATATTTTTTTCACAAAAACGTATTTGTCTTTAAAATCTAATAAACAACAAACAAAAGTACATTACAGGGCATTAGAGGGAGGTGTCTGATCGTCCCAGCATGACAACAGGCCCAAACATCCACTCTGAGTCATTAAGAACGAACTTTTGTAACAAGCAACATAGGAACTGATGACCTGTCTGGGAGACAGCACTAATTTTAATGTGATTCCAAAACATATTCATTGAGTTCAGTAGTGTGTGTCTGATATGTCTATGTTTTAATTTGACTGGGTTACAGCTCAAAGATGATATGCAAATTTAGATGTATAATGGATCAAGTGAAGCTCAGGATACCTGGAATTGTAACTAAGCTGATTATATACATTTGGTTTTTGTATTTAAGTCTATATGATAAAGAAATAAAGACAATTATTGGAACGCTTCCAAGGCATGCAAGCTTTGGAAGTGTTCCAACAGCCAAACTGCATCTGTTAAAGATCATAACTAAGCAAGTTTTTATGGTGTTTACACTATAGGAATGACCTATTATTTCTGCGAAAGCAATCGGCTCCACAGGGGACTCAAAAACTTAATGCCTTCAGTTTGAAACTCTGGAAAGGATTTTCTTCAGAAAGCTGGGTAGGTTATTTTAAAAGTGTGAGCACTCACAGCTACAGGCCTCAAGTGAATACTTCTGACAGGCAGCAGATGAATGAACTAAGAGGAGGTATAGAGAGCTGGGGTAAGGAGTGATTTCTGTGATCAATGAACTCTGATTGGCCAGTGAATCAATCAATCAAGCCCTTGGGGAGCAGTGAAGAGCAATGGTGGGAGAAGTGTTGAAGTGTTTTGTTTAGGTTAGCCCTATGGCCTGTCCCTGCTGGCTCAGTGTCAGGCACAGGTAAACCCAGACTACATGCTTTATTTACTCCTGCACTCGACTGCAGGGCTCTCACCAAGTCTAGACGTAATCCATACACATCACTGCACAAGTACTGCAAGCCTCACTCATCACTAGCGAATAGGCTAATTCTGATCAATGCTCCCTTATAGTGATTCCATCACTGAAATCTTTAGAAATGCTCTTTATTAATGGGGGTTTATTTTGTCTGTGTTGGAACTTAAAGCAAACATCTAAACTGGAAGACTTCTGACAACAGCTGAACTGTTGAGAAGCTGCTACTTTCATTAGTATTCATCTCATGGGAGAGCTCTATTTTGCATGCTATAATGAGTTTGAAAGAATTAATAAGCATCAGTTAAGCAGGATGTACTCTAATTGGAAAGCTGAGTGCTGGGAATGGCTTCATTCTCACGCACCATACATTTCCCACTATGAATCTTCACAATTCCTCTGAAAGAGTCTTGCTTGTAAATGTTGAGGTGACTCACTGCAGAAAGGTGAATCTGTGTGAGAGAGCTGACAGTCTAAGTGGGTAAATCTGAACAGGAATACACTTGGAGTCTAATGAGAGGATTGTTCTCCTGTGTTTGTGGACACACGGATATGGAAATTAAGCAGAGGATAGAGGCAAAGAGAAAGAAAATCCTCCAGTGAGGCTTTCTTAATGACAGTCAGTCTGAGTTTGGAATATGGATTATTTCTCAAAATTCAAAATGATCCTGTTCCAGCTTCCTCTTTATAAAATCTATAAACAATTTTTTGAGGAGTAGTTTAATCGTGTTTTTTAAAGTTTATCATTTTGCTGGGGAAAAGGTCACATTAGCTTTTTGTACCACCACCACTCTAACATAAGATACATTCATGGATAAGCTTAAGGTTTTTCTTTGCATTTAGTCAAGTTACATGCTATATTCTCTGCTTTATTCTCGTTATATCATCCCAATCAAACTAAGTCACCAACCATTATGTTACTTTTTCAGCACTGAAAGAGCAGACTACCTATACGGACTGTTTTTTCTTTTTATATGGCACTGTTCTACACTAGCTGAGCACTCAAAGCACTTTCTGTAACATGTCTTCGTTCACACAGTTAACAGATGACCTGCACGACCTCCTCAGCTACAATCACCACAACCTTTACAGCTAACATTATGCACTGGTTTCAGTTAGAATAGAATAGAATAGAATAGAATAGAATAGAATAGAATAGAATAGAATAGAATAGAATAGAATAGAATAGAATGCTTTTATTCATTCATTATACAGAATGTATAATGAGATTAGAGGGCCACTCCTGTTCAGTGCCATGCTGTAGAAAGTCACACTTTCTAAAATATAATACCTAGTGTTATAGTGCTGCCCAGTGCTGTTGTTTGTGGTCAAAACACATATACAAAAAAAATAATTAAAAAAATTATGATTATGAGTATGTTGACTTTTTTGTCCAAAAATTTACTGAGCATGGTTCTTATTGTTATTATTGTAGGGATTAGTTTGTGGTTAGAATGAGTAAAGGAGACATGATGCCATTTACAGCTTAAATTAAAGCAGTGGTTCTCAACTCCAGGCCTCGTGGCCCGGTGTCCTGCAGGTTTTAGATGTGTCCCTGATCCAACACACCTGAATCAAATGGCTGAATTACCTCCTCAGTATGCAGTCATGTTCTCCAGAGTCCTGCTAATGACTTCTATATTTGACTCAGGTGTGTTGAAGCAGAGACACATCTAAAACCTGCAGGACACTGGACCATGAGGCCTGGATTTGAGAACCACTGAATTAAAGACATCATATACACAGACTAAATCACATGTGTCAAACTCAAGGCTCGTGGGCCAGATCTGGCCCCTGAGATACTTTAATATGGCTATGGTTAATGACTGTGGGTAAATAGCATCCCCACCACTTATACTACAAATTCCACTATGCACGGCAACAGCTGCCACACAGGTCAAGACCTGTGCACTAACCCATTTTGCAGCATTGCCAATGACACATTGATCAGTGGTCAGTGGATAAAAACATCAGTCAGCACTTGGACTTTGAAAACAGGTGGGAGGCAGAGGACCTGATCGCTGATATCGGAGGTAAACCCATGAGTCTGTTTTCCCCGCTTGCGATGTGCAGGGAAAAAATAGAAATTATGTGACGGATGCGGGAGAAGCCACAGAGGGAGCTCACTCACTGCGTCACACAGCAGGAAACGCTGCGCAGCAAAGTCCTGAAGACAGAACGCGTCATATGCGCCGCAACACACACAGTGAACTTTATAAGAGGCAAATCACCAGCAGTTTAGGAGGAAATTGCTTCTGAATTTGGTGACGTGCGATGAGCTGCCTGAGGAAATCTGTCAGTTCATGGAAAGTAAGAAAGAAATGGAATAAGAGTGAAACTGAAGAGCTTCTTGTTTCTTGTTTCTGGTCTTTTTGCTGATATCACATCAAAAAAGAAACTTGCTAATTTTCATCAGCTTGAAATATTCTCATTTCCATGATATTTCTGAAGAAAAATTATTATTATTATATTATATTATTATTATATTTTGTTTAATGTGTTGAGGGAAAAGTTGCTGTATTACTGCCATTCAAATTCATAAGGCTGATTAAAATATTTTCAGTTTTAGATGCTCAATAAATGTTAATCCTGTTTGGCCTATGACTTAGACTGTGTTTGCAATTTTGGCTCATTCTGTGATTGAGTCTGACACCCCTGGACTAAATAAAATTAACTTTTTTATTTAAGTTTCAGGATTTAAACATTGTTGAAGACAGTGGTAATATAAGCATGCAAATTGACTTTGCTCAGCCGCTGCTCAGCTCACTGTTTGTCACAGTGTCTGCTGCTTGCCATCTCCAACAGTTCTTCCTCCCTTTATCGCTCGTAGGATTGATGTAAACCCAAATCCAGAGCTCATGAAACTGATGAAAAATAAAAATATTTTTAAAAAGCAATAACCACAGTGCTTGGTTATACCACATTGTAAAGAAGCGCTTTGGAAGCTTTAACTTTTACATTTGTTTGTTGACTTTTATTTTGTGTGTGTGTGTGTGTGTGTGTGTGTGTGTGTGTGTGTGTGTGTGTCTGTGTGTGTGTGCGTGTGTGTGTGTGTGTGTGTGTGTGTGTGTCTGTGTGTGTGTCAGTAGCAGTTCTTTAAAGTCATGCTGCTTTACCAAGTGTGGTGGAGTAGCAATCAGTCAGGAGAGAAATCTATCAACACCTTCTTTACTGATTCCAAGGGTTTGCACATAACAAACCCAGCAGGCAGCGTACTCTGTGAAAATTAATGCAAGATCAAAACACTGTCTCAGTGATTGATCAGAGTGAGTACATCAAGTCAGAGCCGAGCATCTCAGTGACATTAAAAATGCTTTAAGATATTGTGTAGCAACATGCCAAATGGTGTTTAAAAAATCCACTCATAGGTAACTTGTGGCTGACCTAAAATAAATGAGGCAACCCGCTCAAGAACAAGAACAACCAAAGCCGACTGTAAAAGGAACCAGTAACCAATCCAGTAAACCTGGATGGCATTACCTCAGCCTCCAGTAGCACTGTGAGGAATCCTGGACCAGGATATGTCCTTCAATGCACATATTAAACAAATATGTAGGTCCGCTTTCTTGCATTTGTGCAATATTTCTAAAATTAGAAACATCCTTTCTCAGACTGATGCTGAAAAGCTATTTCATGCATTTATTACTTCTAGGCTGGACGACTGCAATTCATTATCAGGCTGTCCTGTGTTCTTCCCACATAGAAGGTATTGAATAATCTTAGAGACCTCATAGTCTCTCTCAGACTGCTGGCTTACTTGTGGTTCCTAGGATACTTAAGAGTAGAATGGGAGGCAGAGCCTTCAGCTTTCAGGCCCCTCTTCTGTGGAACCAGCTCCCAGCTTGGATTCAGGAGACAGACACCCTCTCTATTTTTAAGATTAGGCTTAAAACTTTCCTTTATGATCAAGCTTATAGTTAGGGCTGGATCAGGTGACCCTGAACCATCCCTTAGTTATGCTGCTATAGGCCTAGGCTGCTGGGGGTCCCATGATGCACTGAGTGTTTCTTCTTCATTCACCTCGTTTCACTCTGTTTATGCACCACTCTGCATTTAATCAATAGCAATTATTCATCTCTGGCTCTCTTCCACAGTATGATTTGGTCCTGTTTCCCTTCCCTCACCCCCAACCGATTGTGGCAGATGGCTGTCCCTCCCTAAGCCTGGTTCTGCCTGTTAAAACCATTTTTTTTTTTCCTTTCCAGTGTGCCAAGTGCTTGCTCACAGGGTGTCACATTTACCTTACAATATAAAGCGCTTTGAGTTGATTGTATAAATAAATAAACATAAATAAATAAACATATAAATAAATAAACATATAAATAAAATTGAATTGAAATGATAGCATAGGTAATGAAAATTTTCCTGTCCTTCCCAGTTGTTTCCACTTTGTTATAATAGCATAGCATGTGACTGTGGAATATTTAGCAGTGAGGAAATTTCATGACTGGACTTGTTGCACAGGTATCATCCTATCACGGTACCACGCTGGAGTTCACTGAGCTCTGAGAGCGACCCATTCTTTCACTGATGTTTGTAGATGTAGTCTGCATGCCTAGTTGCTTGATTATACCTGAATACCTCTGGCTTTATAGTATATTTGGTTAAATATATTGTGTTATTAATTTAAGTGTATGGGAATGTGTTCAACCAGTGAAATGTGATATAATAGAGATTCAAATCTAAACCACAATATCACCTTACTGTCAAAAGAATATTTGGAGTATCAGATCCAGATCAGATCCAGAGTATCAGATAGCATGCAGCAGTAACATTTAAGGCAATAAAGTCCAAACAGAAGAAAGTGTGTTGACTGATGCATCATTGTAGCTGTATACAATATGCAGCAATTGGTGAATACTTAATTCTCACTTCAAAAATAGGAAACAAAAAATAGGAGACATGGGTTTCTGTTTTCTCTTGTTACTGACAAACTGCAAATATTGTACCTTGATGTTTCCTTTTTTGTTTCATTTGTGTTTAATTTAACTCAAAATGTGGTTTGATGATCACATTAAAGAAGTTCCATCCACCTGAAATTACGTGGCAGTCTTAGTCTTTTATCTATTATATCTGTAATGATTGTGCCGCACTGCTGAGACATGTGCATTTGTATTAAATTAAGGTCTGCAGGATACCACCCTGTATATCCAGGAAGAACAATGATTGACAGGTGCCCTAAGTTGTATAACGCAGAGTCCCTGGTGACTCAAGGACTCAGACACTACTGAAATTAATCCATTAAATCCTTGCCCTTCCTGTATAAACACATGTCTGGTAAGCACAGAGTGATATCTTATTCAGGCAATGCAAAGCCATTTCCCACCCCTTTCCAGAAGTTATAAATGATTAATTATGATACTGGTAGTAGCACTAAATTCAAAGTTATCTTTACAAGACTAAAGTAGAGTCAGACCTTCATAGGGAATATTGGCATAAGCAGAAATATGTAGTTCCTTTTCAGAATGGTAAATGGACTAGCTCTTATATAGCGCTTTCCTACTCTAGTTGAGTACTCAAAGCACTTTATACAACACGTCTGTTTTCATCCATTCATACAAGCACTTTTTCTTCCACACCCAAGTGCTTTCTATCTAACATTCACACTTCAATGAACACATCAGGAGAAACTCGAGGTTCAGTATCTTGCCCAAGGACACTTTGGCATGCAGACTAGAGCAGCCAGGAATCGAAACACCAACCTCCCAATTAGTATATGACTACTCTAACTCGTAAGCCAGTACATGTTGGAGTCCATAAATACATAAGTATATTTGGCCATGCTGGTGGGATTACATTAAAAAAAAAGTCAATGCAAATGCCATTAGCATCCACTAAAACAACAGGGTTCTAGCCAGCGGTTGATTGCCCACTGCTGTGTCATGCTGAGGTTGTCACAACCTATTAAATACCCGTCTCTGACTAGTCTGAATTATCAAAAGCCTCCAAACGCCACTTTCCATTGCCCGTAAAAGCGTCCATGTCCCTAGAACAAATCAGAATACAAGCTCAGACCACGTGACTTCAAGTATTTTCAGCGCTGCACTGAGGAGTTGACTTTTGTTGGTGGTGATCAGAGTGTAAACACAGCTGAAGGTGATTCTAGCCTTGTTGTAATGAGATTTCTGTCGGTGAACCAGCGGAAGGATCGTTGCACGGTGCTCCGTCTCCTTTGCTGTGAGCAGATCACCCGGTCTGCTTGTGAGAGGACCGAACGGGTAGGCGGCTCGGCGTGTACCCGCATGCGGTCACAGCCCCCGTATGTGTCCATCCCTCGATTATCACGAACCCCGCGACCTACTATCTACTATTCTGCTATTAAAAAAATGTGCTGCCATTTTGTGCCATTGCAGCTGTACTGTGTGAATCTATGTGGAAACCTTTTAATCATAGTCTGATATTTGGGCCTTCTGCCTTCATTCACACTGGGCAGAGGACGGACTGAGCATTTTGCTGGTTTTGCCTCAAAACTAAATATTATTTATTAAAAAGTAGGTAAATTACTATATTTACATTTTTTTAAAAAAGGCACCTCACCATTGGCTGTGGAATGAAATCACTAAAATTTACCATAAGATCCTGATAGAAAAAAAATGCTCTAAAAGAAAAGAGTCCAGGCTCATGTTTTTATATTCATTTTTTAAAAATCTACAACAAAAATGCTTCTGAAAAGCAGATTGTGCAGAGATAAACTCGCTGCTCTCATGTACCATTTTATTGTTTCCTGTTGTCATCATACCTACAATGAGAAAAACTGCACACACTTGTCCCCATAACAACCGTCAACATAACTGAGAAGAACGTGTGAGTGCAAAACTTGGACATCACATCATTAAAAATAGCATAAATTTTAAAGGAAAACCGAAATATCAAATGATAATATATCACTGAGGATACGATATTAATTTGATTTTACTTTACGGGAGCATCTGGCCCTCACACTGTCTGCTGAGGCCCTTGGACAGATGTAGTTGATGATCCCTGCTGTAGACCAACCAACATCTCTATTCCACTGAGGCCATCGGTGGTACAGTAGCCAGAATTACTTATGGATATAATCTTTTGTATATACAGATACAGTCTCTGCTATTTTAAACTTGATTGTTAACTGATCACTTTGTTGACATCAGTGTGCCATTAGAAAAACTTCTGTGGTGTGCTGCTTGGTTTCCTAAAACACTTCTGCTCTTTCTCTTGAACTGGGAAAAGTCTGTGTTGAGCTAATAGGGTGACAGAGCAGCAGAGTTCAGAAAGATTTACACTGAACTCTGATAGAGAAATCACAGAGTTCCTGATTCAAATAAATCTAATCAAAAGAGCAATAGCAAATTTCCATTGTTTGGCAAATCTCACACGATAATACATTTGTCCCCACATGAATGCTTCAGTTCCCCAAACTGAATCACTTTTGTCACCTCAATCGATACTTAGGATGTCACAATAAATTGCAAACAAGTCTCCTGCTGAATTCAAAGAGACAGCAAAGGACAGATGAACACCTTATGTTTGTCGTGACTGGCTTACTCCCCTGGCAGTGTTAAAGATGATTTTGGTACTTGTCTGAATTGAATAAAGACTCCAGGCTGGCCTTTCCCACCTTCTCTCTGACAGGCCCCTACATAAAGCATTTATCATCCATCTCAATGCTCGTTTTTCCAAAAATAAAAAAAGACATACATTAATAGTAAATCCTTGTTCAGCTCATCGTTTCTGTTGAGTGAAAATTATTTATGAGGAAAAGTAAACTGGCTTCCCCACGCAACTCAACCCACCCGCTACACCTCAGTCCCAGACTGTTGTTGACAGTTTGATGGTGATCAGTGTCAGAATATCACTGCTGCAGAACGGGAAACGTAGCATGACGAGCTCCAAGAGCATGTTCCATCTTTATCACAGCTGAGGCTCGGCTGCAGTAGACATGGTTGAGGAGGGAGGCTCTGGGAGCAGGAAAGGATGTGGAGGTGGGTGCAAGTGGGCAGGAAGAGGCCAAATGGAGGCAATAAGAAAAAATACGTGCAAAGAAAGTGGGGAACGTATCAGTGTGAATATAATAATATGACATATGCAGAGAAAAAAGGGTTATGAGATTTTTGTTGTTTTGTTTTTTTGTCTTGTTTTAAATGGAGTCTGTCTCAGTCACACACAGTACTAATATATTACATACATTAATCACTTTTTCTTGATTCTTTATGTGCAGGTATTAGAATTCTGAATGAGCAATGAAAACAACTATACAGAGATGCAGTTACAGTGTAACTACACTGTGGTTACCGATGAATGCATGCAGACTATGGTCATATCTGGATGAGGAAGTTTGGGGCATTTTGCAGGCAAAACACCTGCGTTTGTTACCCAAGAAATGTTTTCCTCATATTTTCCGGCTTGATTTCTTGGATGAAAAGCTTTTACCATATATGTAGATATTTGTGCAGTGAGTCTAAGCATTCATCACAACTATGCAATATGATAAGAGCTTTAAGTTTTCTCCTATTGCTTAACCTTGAGACACTTTCTGGAAGAAAGGAAATGTGTCTAGATTTTATTCAAATGCACGATATGTCATATTTCTGCATTAAAACGTCTAAGAAAAAATAGCAACATTTTACTTGTTAAAGAGTCATTTTGTCAGATGTTGCAATAATGTTGAAACCCATATCTTTTATTTTATCTAGTAAAATGACGTGTTTATTCTGCTTACCTGCTGTCACATCTCAGGCCAGCCTATAGCATTATTTTATGCTAGTGCATGAACTAATACTATAAAGCGAAAATGATATTCATCACACTTATAAAGTTATCTATTATGCAATTCTTTTGACCATGATAAGCACAATAATTTATCATCAAACACATTAGCATATGGGTTGCTGACTCATCTGACGGAATAATGTGAATAAAATTAAATACAATATTATCTTGTACATAAACAGGATTTCTGATTCACATAAAATTTTCGGACTTGCACACCATGATTTATAAGAATCATGCTACCACTTTGTACTTCACAGCAACACATACTGCTCAAAGAAATGTGCATGTTTTTGCATTAAGGCCACCGACACTTTTTCTTTCCTCATCTTTTCTGACTGTTTCTCACTAGTTATGCATTTGGTTTGGGTCAGTGTCACTGCTGGTAGCATGAAGTGATACCCGGACCCTACAGAGGTTGCAAAGGTAGTCCAACTCCTCCAGGATGGCAAATTGCCAGAAGGGTTGGTGGTGAGTCAGTGATGGTCATATCTCTGGAGGGTTGGGTAACGGCACCCTGACTGCCGCTAGGTATTGGGATGAAATCCTTGGACCCACTGTCAGACCCTACGCTGGTGCAGTGGGTCCTGGGTTCCTCCGGCCTCATGTGGCAAGATTATGCAAGTAGTTCCTGGGGGATGAAGGAACTGATTGGCCCCCACACTCGCCTGACCTAAACACAGCAGAACACCTCTGTAACATTATGTTTTGGTCCATCTGATGCCTCCACGTTGCACCTCAGATTTTTCCAGGAGCTCAATGATGCTATAGTACAAATCTGGACCAGGAGAAGCCCCAGGACACGAACTGTTGGCCCATAAAGCACATACCCCGATGCTGTCAGGCATGTACTCAAGCATGTGGGGGCCATGCAAACTACTGAGGACCATTTTGAGTTGCAGCAATGAAATTTCAGCAAAACGGACTGCCTGCCACATCACTTTTTCACTTTGATTTCCAGGGTGTTTTTGAATTCAGTCCTCTGTAGGTTGATAATTTTCATTTCCATTAAATGATCCTTTTGTTTCTAACCCATTATCCAGTCATTATCAGCAGAGGTATTCAGCACGATTTTTTTCCCATTGAGATCTGATGTGTTTTAAAGTGTTCCTTTAGTTTCTTGAGCAGTGCATTTTGTTATGTTTTGAGAGTGAGATCCCTAGTTTCAGAAATTATATACGGTAAGGCCTATTTCAGTATCAATTATGCGAGTATGTTTTATGGAATCAAATTTTGTGATTGGCTTCAATCAAAAATTCTGACATTCTTCCATTCTGCAATAAAACAGTGTTTCTGAATGTAGACAAATGTGTGAACCAGCTTGACTTCCTCTTTGGAATCATATAATCTGATCAACTGTTGCTGTGAATGGGTACTATATAAATAAAATAAAACTGAATTGAATTGATAATGATGTACTCTTACTGGAGGATGATGAGTTATGTATGAATATGGTTTTAAGCTTTGTCTCAGAACTCTGGTTCTGAAAAATACAGTTTTTATTGTGTTCATTTCAGTTCAATTCAATTTTATATTGCGCCAATTGGCAACAACTGTCGCCTCAAGGTACTTTATATTGTAGGCTACAGACCTAAAATGTAGAATTTCATAATGTTTTAATGTGATTAATGCACCCACTATCCTTTTTCCGGCTGCATTCAAGCTCTGTGAGCCTGTGCAAATCCTGCAGAGACACTTGTGAATTTGTTTCCCTAAGCAGTATCATTATTATTCAATGGTCTGTTTGTACTGAACAGTTTGTACCTTTTTTATATAAGATCAACAGCAGAAGGCTTTCTATACATCAGGGAGCTGTCTGCAGCAGTTGAGGGAGATTTAGAAGGAAAAGACTAAAGACGTTTTCAAGCAGTGAACCACTTGAGAATTGCAACTAGGTTGTTGTGTTTATTCTGTCATCCTTCCTTTATTCAGCTCCCTTTTCTTATTCTGTTACTTTCTTCCTGCACTTTGTTTTTTCTCTTTCCCTACCACTCATCTTTTCCTGTGTCGTTTTCCTCTGACATCCTATGAGTGCAAAAGATATAAGTGTGCAATGTGTAATTTTCCTCTCTTTCTCATAATAGAAAATCTTAGGAATGCTCTGCTCGGCACTTTCAAAAATGTCAGTGCTTCTCAGCCATTGTCAAGCACTTGCAGAGACACAAAATGTCAGCCTCTCTCTTCAGTCGCAGCCTTTGCGAAATGCTCACATCTGGAAATGTCAATGGGCAAACCACAATGAGAAGGAGCAGATTCTTGGAAGGCAAAAAGTACACCCCACTGCAATCCACTATATAGACCTATAGAGATCTACTGTACAGTCACCCAGTACAGAAAGCTCATCCTCTGTGCTGCCACACACCTGTGATTCATACGAGCACCCACAGCAGTCACATGCATTTATGCATTAATAAAACAGTTGAGGCAAAGTGTTAAATTTGATACATTTGGCGATAACACCGAAGCCAATCACATGCAGTCATATAACGATGTGTTTAAAGGACAGGCAGACAACACAGCTTTATTTTGCTTAACAGCTCAACCTCCTCCTTATGCACAGTTAGCTAATTGCCTCTGTGCTGAGTTAGGCATTCAGTCAATCCAAAGGAGCAGCTCCCGCATTAGTCTGCAAGAAAATACAGTTTGCTAATAGTACAGGGTATAAATCTTATGATTTTTCTGCTTTCTGTCTCTTCCTCTGTGGATTTATTTGCACAACAACGATAACAGTCCCTGCAGCGTAACTCACCCTCAACTGGCCAATACATTTTTTCCTTCTCTTTTTAATGAGCAACGGTGGTTTTGAACTAAACTGAAGGTTATTGATTTTCTGTGTTCAGACAAGTGTGTGATAAAAGGGGAAAATGAGGAAGATGAGGGGTCAGCGGCCCATTCCCTGGAGGTGATTTTTTTCCCATGCACCAGCATGATGCTCTTGAACGCCTTCACTGTGATGTAATCCTAGTCTGTTTAAGGGATCAGTCAGGGTTATGATGAAATATGTAGTGGTCTCAACAGGCTCATTGATTTGGCAGAGAAAACTTAAACCAGCGAATGCTCGTGTATACAAACACAACCGTCCTTTACTGATTCTGATTAATTAAGGCATGCATTTCCTGATGGAAAAATGAAGACATGTCTATAAAGTCTCCGAGCCATAAACAGGAACAGCAGAAAATCTTTAATGCTGTGAAAAGAGGTTCTTCAGGTCACCGGAGTATTGGCTCTACATGCCCCATCTTTCCTTCCTGTATCCATCTTCCTTACCTTTCTGCTCTTTTTACCTCACATTTTCTGCACTGTTCTGCAAACAGTTTGACCAACTTATTTTTAAGTTCACCCTTTCTATTCTGGAAGAACCTACAGGTACAAGCCTCATAATTGACATTGAAGCCTCCAAAAATTTAGCTCAAATGACATTCATTGTCATGGTTTGATCTCTAGCTCATCCAACCTGCATGTCACAGTGTCCTTGGGTAATACTTGCACTTGTATGAATGTGTGTGTCAGTGGATGAATGAGGCTTGTAGTAGGAAAGCACTGTGAATGCTCAAGCTGAGTAAAAGTGCTAATTTATTTTTAGCTTATAAAATATAAAAGATTACCTTTTAATCAGAGTACAGCTTAAAATCAGTTATCTGGTCAGTTAATAACAGGGAGGTTTCAGGTGTGTTGTGATAATGAAATTAACAACAGCTGCACTAGAGGGGCAACAATGAGCCAGTCCCTAAAACAGGAACGTTTTACAGGTGGAGGCCGCTCACATTTTTCCCTCTTCATTTTTTAGAACTGTTTTTGTCACTAGTTTTGTATTTGGCTAGGGTCAGTGTCGCTGTCCAGCAATACCTGGACCCTACAGAGGCTGCACAGGTACTCCAACTCCTCCAGGATGGCACATCAGTATGTGCCATTCTCAGAAGGTCTGCTGTGTCTCACAGCACAGTCTCAGAGCATGGAGGAGATTCCAGGAGACATGCAGTTACTCTAGGAGAGCTGGACAGGACCGTAGGAGGTCCTTAACCCATCAGCAGGACCGGGATCTGCTACTTTGTGCAGGAGGAACAGGATGAGCACTGCAGAGCTACAAAATGACCTCCAGCAGCCACTGGTGTGAATGTCTCTGACCAAACAATCAGAAACAGATTTCATGTCAGTGGCCTGAGGGTATAACGTCCTCTAGTGGGCGCTGTGCTCACTGCCTGGCACTGTGGAGCACAACTGGCATCCATAGAATACCAGATTTTGGGAGATCCACCACTGGGGCTCTGTGCTTTTCACAGATGAGAGCAGGTTCACCCTGAGCACATGTGATAGAAGTGAAAGTCTGGAGAAGCCCTGGAGAAAATCATGCTGCCTGTAACATCATTCAGCATGACTGGTTTAGTGGTGGGTCAGTGCTTTCTGAACAGTGTATTTTGGATAATCTCATATGCTGACCCACAGTGAAAGACCTCACAGAGACTTAGAGATTCTTCTTACGTAATGACTCTTAGAACACTGGTCTCAAGCTGCATGCTAAATTCATAAACTCACAGTTCAGTAATTTACAGCAAATTTTACTGTAAAAAAATAGATAGTAATAATAAAACAGCTGTGTTTCTCTGCAGCTACCAAATCCTCCTCTGTGTACCAAGCTAGCCTCCGACTGTGTCTGTCTGCCATCTGGGGCCGAGCAGCTAGCACAGTGGTTCAGGGCTCTTACTTTGGCTCTTTCCTTTTGCTGTAAATAAGGCTCATGAGAATGCTGAGACTGAACTATAACAGTTGAACACACTGAACTCTGTGTAATAAATCTGTTCACTGTTAATAAGAAAAATACAGATTCAGTCAGCTTTAAGTCAGATCATAAATTTTGCTTTAGCTTCAAAGAAGCATCAGTCCATTACAAAGAAATGAAGATTTCCTTTGATGTCGCTCATAAATAAAAAAGACCAAGCACAGTGCGATGAAAATGGTTGGTATCACCCCCCCCCCCCCCCTTTTTTAACAGATGATTTGTAAGAAGAGAAACTGATAAGTGGATTCTTTCACTCTCACGTACATGCTGTGAATCTTTCCTGGAGGATTAGACGGTACACAGAGAAAAAAAAATGAGAGAAGCCAGGTCCCTGTACTTACTAAAAAGGAAGACCCTCCTTATAGAATAACTCCTGCACACATTCATCATCATGTTCTGGGTTAATTTTTCAGCGACTTGTGGCCAACACCTATTTGTTATATGAAATAGTTTTAAAAGTGGGATGGAGGAAATTGAACCTAGGCACTTTAATATAAAGATACACAGCGTGACTTTTCATTTTCTTCTTCCTCTGTGAAATAGTAGAGCCTTAGAAACAGGTGGAGAGGTACGCTACATGCTTACAGATAATGAGAAAACAAAAAGTGAGCATATCAAATGTACAGAAATTCAATTTTCTGCAGGGGAAAGCAGCACTGTCAACTGTGCATTTATTTATAAAGCCAGAAAAAAGATAATTCAGATTGTGTGTGAACCAGGGGCAGCACACTGTGAATGGGACGCCTCACAGCTGCTTTGTTCAACTAGAATGCCTCGAAGGGTCACACTGTAAGATCATTTAATTGGAATGTGGCCGTATGTGTGCGTGTAGGATGTGTCTGTTTACACAACACAAACTGAGATGTTTAACTGGTACACCAAGTCCCTGCTTTATTACTCCTTTATTATATAAATGTACTGGTAATTTCACCTGTGAGCCTCATGTTTGGATCACTTTGGCAACACAGTCACAATAGAAATCTGCATGCATTATGTTTAACATCACTATAATCATAAAGCAATCATGCATAAAACATAATGGACAGATGGATGGATAGACAGGCATATAAATATTTCAAGAGTGAAAGAACACGTTTGACATGTTTATGGCTCTGCTCCTTGTGGCTTATGACCGGCAGGGTTATAATAGTTTTGGATTTTACATTATAGTTTAGTTTTAGTTAGTTTTTACTTTTTTTTCTTTAATTCAGTTAGTTTTAATTAGTTTTCAGAGTGGTTTTTCTCGTTTTTATTAGTTTTTATTTTTGGTTTCATGCTTAGTTTCAGTTAGTTTCAGTATTAGTTTTAGTATTTTCATACCTAATCAGGTGCAAGATTCAAGGCACAAAAGTGACTATTGTGTAATGAAAACTTGACAAAAGATACCATTTAAAGAAATATATTCAACAACCAATTGTTCACAAGACATGCTAAATGTGTGTAATATTAAGGACACACATGAGCATAATCAGGGAGAAACAAAGAAAAACATGAACTCCCAAACTCAATAAATTCTACAATAAACTCCACAATAAAGTTCAGCATCAGTGCAGCAGATTAATAACACCTACATGTGGTGTTTGACAAAAACAAACTCTTTGAAGGAGTCAAAGCTCAAATCCAGCTGCATCCTGATGTTCTCACCACCTGAAGCTGCTTCTGTTTTGGAGCTAGCTTGGTTAGATGCTGCTAATTAAACCTGCAGGGTCTTTGCGGCCTCTGTACACAACCTACAGAAGTTGTCGACCTCATGTCCACATTTATGCTTGTGTAGCTGGATTGTGTGTGTTAATTACCTTGTGGTCGTGTGCAGGTGTTTGTACTCAAAGAACCTCCATACGGGACTCTGCCGCTTTCTCGGCAGACCGCAGCCATTACTTTGCGGACCAGCGCGGTGAGCGCACGCACATGCGCACTCACACAGTTGTCCGATGGCGCTCCCAGCTTAAACTCGGAGAGCGGAAACAATGATTTCATATCAATCCACAAGACTTAAAAAAAAAAAAAAAAACAAGTAAATGAAAGTCAGTTTATCGATAATTTCAGTTAGTTTTAGTTCGTTTTGTAAACTCACAATTCAGTTTTAATTAGTTATCGTTTTTTCCTTTTAATTATAGTTTTTATTTATTTCAGTTAACGACAATGTTTTTTCAATTTCAGTTTTCGTTATTTCGTTCGTTTTCGTTAACTATAATAACCCTGATGACCGGACTTCTAAATTCAGGTAAATCTGAGGCTATTGTTCTGAAACTGAACCTCTCTAACCAGATAATTATGGCATTACCTTGGCTTCCACTCATTTTTGACCAGGATATGTCCTTCACTGCCTGTATTACCTCTTCATTACCTACCACAGAACAAGTCTGCCAGAGCTTATCTCAACATTTTTACATGCTGTGCTGCCATTTTTTTTTATTTAAAATTGCCATACATCAATACAACCATTGTATCCCAAATTTAAATAATTTGTATAACAGATTCATAAATAAATTGCTAAAATGTGCAATAAAGTACAAATAAATTGAAAAACTTTTGGATACAGAAATCTCATAGCTATATCCCTAAAACTGCAAATGAAAAATGTTGCATTAAAGCCTTTTTAACAATAGAAAAATTATTTTTAGTATTTTCATAACTTCATTTTGGAGCTACACTGATTTTTATAAACTGTAGGAAAATGAAAATAAAATGCCTATTGTGCACAATTTGCAAATTAGCAGCATGTGGATCAAAATATTGGTCTATTTATTGGACTATTAAGAGTCCCAGGAACGTAGGTACAGGAGGGCACAGAGTCAGACATTACTTTTCAATAGCATGAGTGGATCTGTGATAGGCCTGGGAGAGCCCAGTGTTATATGCAGAAAGAATTATTGTTCTATCTTGTTTGGTTGCAATTCTACCGGCATTTAAAAAAAAAAAAAAATATATATATATATATATATATATATACACAAATGGGAGTGTAGGCAGTCCCCAATAAACCTGCTCTACCTCCTGAGCTGCAGCCACCCCTAATCTCTATCTATGTAAATAAAAGGTTCCTTTCATACTGCTTTGATCTTTGCCACTAGTCTTCATCTCCATTGAGGGTACTGATCCTTCTAACTGTTGTTCATCTTATAGCAACGTATCTCAAGGATCACCGTTGCTCTGGTATAGATGTTACGTCCCGTGGGTCTAGGGGATGTGGGAGCAACATACTGTACGATCAATGAAAAAGAAAACAAATAACGCAAAACAGTCAGTAAAATACATAATGTTTATTTATAAGAACAATGCTCTCTAAAAACTAACCAGAACACAAAACAATCTCCTAACGGGAGACGCTGCCTGTCCTGCCAGGGGAAAAGAAAAATATAGCGCTCACTCAACCTTCAACTAAACTAAACCCACAAACAAACAAAAACCACTCCTCCATAAACCTGGAGCACGTCTGGGGTCGACCAACAGACAATTCACTCTCCACCACAGGATAAACACAACTTCCACACGAGCACCAGTCTGCATCAACTCAGCTGCTTGTTTCAGTGATGGTTGCAATAGGGTTGTCTGTAATGCTGCATTCGCATCTGCTGGTGGATAATCAAAGGGTACTTCACGTAGTCTTGGTAATCAGCCATGGAGGGTCGCTGGAACATCCAAAAGAACTTTATTTATTTACTTTTATGTTAATCTAGGTATTTGGTGTCAAAGAATCCATAGGTCCCACATCCTGTAGTGTAGTAGCATTCCAGCAGTTACCTATTCTCATCTCTTGCCCACTTATGGCATATGCTTGAAGTGACACAGAAGCCAGGAGAATAAACCAAATGTTCTCCACTGAACATCTCAGTGGAGGTTTACTCTCAGTGGCAGGGGAAGAATATGACAACAGCCCTCCCACCCAGGCTACAGATGGACCAATACTGGAAGAGCATATGGGAGAAGGATGCAGCACAAAACAAGAATGCTAGATAGTGGACCTAAGAGCAAACCACAGCAACCTCCCTGAACAGGATCCAGTAACTATCACTGTGAGAGAAATCCAAGAGTCTCAAATGTAAAAAGTTGGACAGCACCAGTCTCTGACATGATTCACACCTGCTGGCTAAAGAAGTTGACTGCACTCCATGAGCACCTGGCAGCACAAATGAACCAGCTACTAATGGCTAAGACACGCCCGGAATGGCTAGCTGAAGGCGGTACAGTCCAGATCCCCAAGGATCCCCAGAAAGTACCAGTCCAATCCAACTACCGGCCAATAACCTGCCTCAGCACAACAGACACATGGCTCAGTACATGAGTGGGGCCCAGACAGGAATGGGCAGAGATACCAAAGGAGCAAAACATCATCTACTGGTCTACTCTCTGTGTCTCTTCCACAGTGTGTCTTTTGTCCTGCCTCTCCCCTCACCCCCAGCTGGTCACAGCAAATGACTGCCCCTCCCTGAGCCTGGTTCTGCTGGAGGTGTCAGAGTGGGAGTTTTTCCTTCCCACTGTCACCAAGTGCTTTCTCATAGGGGCTGTTTTGATTATTGGGTTTTCCCTGTAATTTATGTATGGTCTTTCTCTTACAAAATAAAGCAATTTGAGGCAGTTGTTTGTTGTGATTTAAGAAGAAGAAGAAGAAACAGCCTTTATTGTCCCACAGAGGGGAAATTTGGGTGTAACAGGAGCCGCAGTTATTATAAATATTAATATAATAATTTACATTATTAAGAGAAAGAATATATATATATATATATAAACAAACAAGATTAGCCATAATAATAATAACAATAATACTAATAATAATACTATATACAATGTATATGATGTGCCTGTGTGTTGAACTGTAACAGGCCGGACTATTTACAATACAATGTGTATGTTATTGTGGTTTTGGTGCTATATAAGTTTAAAAATTTCTTTAAATTTCTGAAATTTAAAGAACACTGAATTTTCTGATGTGTTCCTGGTTAGGTTGTGTCTGTAACCAGTATGACTAAAGTTAAATTACAACTTCCTGGGTCTCATTAAAGGATTTAACGCGTGAACCTGAACTGTGGTTAAGAAATGGATGATGGAGGGCTCAAACTTAAATGTTTGGACAGATCATTTTAAACTCTTTCCTGTGATTTATTTCTGCTTCAAAAGGACATTCAAATCAGCTGCAGTGAGTCCACATGGTGTTACCATCAGTTTGAATCAAATAGAAGCATGCAAAAGAAATCAGGCTACAAGCTCCAAAATTTATGTTGAAGAGAACTTAAGTTCTAATGTTATATTAAACAACATAAGAAATGACAATTCCCCCAGTAAGACAATGGAGTCCTTGGCTGGGGAATCCATTGTGCTAACGGGGGACCCTTCCTGCGAGGAAAGGCCTGCCCAATCCAAACCTGAGTGGTGATCTGTTACTGGACTTTTGCTAATCACATGTTGTCCACAACGTGCACCGTGGTCGAGCGTAAGGGCGTCCTTGAATGAACTTAACCAGATGGTGGTCACCAGAGGTGAAGGGAGCTTCTTAATTCTTCCTGTTTAAACAGGCTGGTTTCAATAATAATGAAATGTGACAAATAACAGGAACGCAAGAGTGTCAGTTTTTCTTGCACAATGCAGTCTCAGTTTGCATACATTTTAAATGGAGGTATCATTACAAACATTTTAGGTGCAAAATCACTATACAGGATTCTAATTAAATCAGTCTCCAGCAGACTACACTTGTATCTCTCTGTCTTCATGCCATTTAGCACAACTGGAAGTACATACAGTATATAATCAATTTATCAACTTTTTCATTTTCTTTTTCAAACCAGTCACAGTTGGAAATATTCCTGAGTGCTTTTAACTGCTTTCTTGAAAAAAGCTTCATCACCTTCAGATCTATCAGCTCCAGAGGTGTCCTCACCAGCTGCATAACACTCCATCATTATTTTTCAAAAGGTTTCAAATCACCCAAGAAATCTGTCTCTGAGCTCATGTCTACCATACAATAATAAACATAATTAAACTCTCATTTCATTGCTTGTCTCCTGAGTGAACAGCAGTAGGCTGTATGAACTCCTCTATGACTGGACATAATGGAATCATCTACAGGTGATTTATTTCAATCCTGCAGCCATACCATTATTCACAGTTACCGCTATGATCACTGTCCCCTCTTATTCACTCTTCTGCTTCTTATTTTCCTCCTCTGTTTTTAACTCTTTCCTCCTGTGGGGCTTGGTGGAGTGGCTGTGCATGTGTGGAGATAAAAGGCAGGCGTGTCTGAAGGTATGAGCCATGGGATCCATTATGGCCAAATAATACATTAAGAGACTTTTCAAAATGAATCATGACAGGTGGAGAATAGCTCTCCCTCTGGGCAGGCTGAAGCATCTGTTATGACAAGCAAACCAAATCTCAGCTTTCCCTGGATGAATTAAGAGTCACCTCCAGTCACACACACACTCTTGCCAACATCTCCTCCATCTCTGACACCATCCTCCCCGCTGGTTCCTCCTCCCCTGAAACCTCCGCTCCTTTACTCCTCTTTTCCCCCATTCCCACAATCCACTGTCTCACAGTACGTGTCACCTTCCATCTTTCATCTTCCCCTCACATCTCCAAAATGCAGCTCTAAAGGGAGGAAAAAGGGAAAAGTTCAGAGGAGTAAAGAGGAGGGTGAATGTGTGCAAAAGAAAGAATGAGTAGAATAGAACGAGAGTGCCTCAGGCAGGAATGTTGAGATAATGGTTTCATTTGGAGAGATTGTGATGAGGCGCTTGAAGGGAAAATCCCTTTGGATGGTTGGATGAGCTACCTCTCTCTTTTCATCTCTCTGCCGCTGGATCACGCTGTCCTTAAAGCCATGGGAACATTGGACCCTCTGCCTTTAACTAACCCTGACAATCACAGCTACGGGGAGAGAAAAGCTGCCCTACACAGCCATGTGCCTGCAGGCTCCTTTTAAACATAAAAGACACTCACCCAGTCGCAGTGTAGCACACATATAAAAGGCATAAAAGCCTGGAAATAAGGCCACAAGAAATGAAAAGTCAAACAGTAATCAAAGGTAATATTTTTTCATCTTAAAGCCAAAGCATTAAAAGCATTAATGTCCAATTTGGCATCATGGTGAAATGGTGAGAGGGAACATGGACTTTTTTATTAGTGGCTCCTGACTGGATATCCAAAAAGGCAGGGAAGTAAGCAGAGACAGAAACACTTCATAAATATTCATGAAGCCTTTTAAAAGTGGTAATCATTTTCCCTTTTATGCAAAATGTAGCTTATTTATTTCCAACATTACCATGCATTTGGAGGAAATTGTTCCCCATTTGAGGGAACTTGTGTCTCTGGTTGGAGATACAGTGCCAGCTGCCATGCAACTGGGGAATATATGCAGGGCGTCTGCCTCAGTGGCCTTTTTTGGTGTGTTGCACGTGTTTAACTGTTTACAGATGATCATTTCTAGGAGCTCATAATCATGATGGTGGTGGTTTTGCAAGTATTTACTAGTCATATTATAGTGCTAATTCACCAGGACAGAGTCACTCTGAAAACTATCACAGTAGTGTTGAAATGTCCTCAATGCTTGCCTGATATTTATCCCATAATCACAGTCAGACAACAGCATTCAAACCACACGCTTCCCTGAAATCTACAGTTATCCCTTTAAATGATTTCATCCATTCTCAGGTGCAGTGTGCAGGACATTTACACATGGAAATCATCACCACCTTGAATTTTCAATCATTACAATAGTGCAGCCTGTTATTTGACAATAACAAAACACATTCCATTTAAATAATAATGCAAGATTAACTTAATACACATATTTTGATTACATTGTTATAATTGTTAATTTTAAAAATCATATTACACAGGCTGTGACAGTTTTACTAATCTGAAATCACGACACAGAGAAAACACAGCCAAAGAAAGATCGTCAACTATCTGTAAAGAGTGAATGTGTCAAATAAAGTAAGCATGAAGTGTTCTTTTAAATTTTGCATCTGTGCTGTCAGACGGACAGAGAGACAAAAGACACGCTGTGCAAGAGAACCAGAGATTAATAATAACTAATGATTCAACCCAGAGTGGGGCATAAATACATAGAGAGTTAAAAGAGGTGGGAAGAAACACTCATCATGGAAACCCCCCAGCAGCCTAGGCCTGTAGCAGCATAACTAAGGGAGGGTTCAGGGTCACCTGATCCAGCCCTAACTATAAGCTTGATCATAAAGGAAAGTTTTAAGCCTAATCTTAAAAATAGAGAGGGTGTCTGTCTCCTGAATCCAAGCTGGAAGCTGGTTCCACAGAAGAGGGGCCTGAAAGCTGAAGGCTCTGCCTCCCATTCTACTCTTAAGTATCCTAGGAACCACAAGTAAGCCAGCAGTCTGAGAGTGAAGTGCTCTGTTGGGGTGATATGGAACTATGAGGTCTTTGAGATAAGATGGTACCTGATTATTCAAGACCTTGTATGTGTGAACCAATAAGGAGGCTAAGCGAGCCCCAACTGGCCATACCTATAGGAATAACTTAATGGGCTGGAAGGGGGTGTTACTGGTGGCTTTAGTATGACCCTGAGACCTGCAGTTATTCGAGGTCACAGAGGCTGACACTGTGGTTACACTGATTTAGAATCACTCCAGGTCCAATCTGCCTATTCCCTGTAATTTCTTTCATTTTTGGCATTTATGAATTAGGCTGCCATAAAATCTATATGCATAAAATATTTAGCTACATCTGGATAACAAAAGGGGAATGCAGAAATGCCAGTCGCTCCTCAAAGAAGTCCCCATTTCTCAGTCTTGATGACATGATCCTCCCACACAGTGTGGTTTAACAGTGAGCCTGAGCATGGCACAGACCCAGGACTAGCTCTACCTCCCACATGAGCCACCAACAACACCTGCCGAGGTCCAACACAGCTTTACCACGCACACTCCACACTAACACTACCACGGCTTTCCATTACACCCCCACATCTCCACACTCCAACCACTTCCACTTTCATTTACACGCTCAGTACATGAAGCAGGGTGTGTACACAAATACACATACACAGCCTCTCTCCTAATAGCCAAATTAACACTCTGATCACATGTGCACACCCTTTCCAAATAGAACATGTGCAAAGCTGTAGCAACACACAACATGGTGTAAATGTTTTATCGGGAGAGGTGGAATATAGTGGGGATATTTCTCACTTTCTCTGTGAGATATAGGTGCCTCAAATGGCTGAGTGTGAGAAGAATGTGGCGTGAATATCTTCAGGTAGTACTATGACAGTCAGCCAAGGCTGTAGACAGAAAGTGGAAAGCTCCTTCAGGGGGAGGGGGGGCAGGATTACCAGGTGAGAGAAGGGGGGATGTTCAAGAATAGAGAAACATGGTGCATAGGCTGAGGGCTGAATGGAAGCCTCACACAAAGAAAGCAGCCTACAGCCAACCATCTCCCACTCTAATCCACTCTCACTGCACTGCAAAGCTTTCAACACATGTCGTGAATTTAGCGTAATTTATGGTCCCGCAAATGTGTCTGTCTGTGTACACGTTTCCATCCGGACAGCAGTGGAGAGGGGTTTTCACCCACTGCACACGTGCTCCTATGTAGTCCTCCAAAGTCCTGACTGTGCATCACTGGAAGCAGATGATGTATATGTCTGTCAAACACTGATTGGTTGACAAGTGGGCCAGAACAGGGAGCTCAGTGGAGCTCACCGGGGACGGGAGAGCAGCGATAAAAACATCAAAGATTAAAAATACAGTATGAAACGCACAGACAGTGGCTGAAGAGGCAATTTTCACTGTTTGCAATACTCGATTTCACTTAAGCTCTTTGTATGTTATAACTTGGATGATGGACCGACAACAGGCCCACAGACCACATAGATTGCACACTGAGTCCATCAGACAACGGAGCGGACTGGGAACGCCAACCCTGCTGCTGACCCATAGATTCTGCTTTAGTTAACCAGATTCTGATGGTGCAGTGAGTTCATTCAGATGGTTGATGCCGGAATTGATGCTTTCGGAGGAAAAACATCTAATTTTACTTTTTCCCACAATATTGCTGAGAAATAATTGTTTATCCTATTGCTTAAAAAAATATGTCTTTATAATATTCTGGTTTAATTACCAGATTGTGTGTGTTAGGAGCAAAGGCAGTAGTAATGTGGTTACACAGAAATGAGACTTGTAGAGATGAGGGTGGATGCAGGGTTCAACAAGCCAGGCAACGTGAACATGGAGGCCAGATCACAGCATTTTCCTTATTCTGACCCTACGAATCTTAAATATAATTCATATTCAACATGACAACAGAAAGGAGACCTACACCAACTTTTTGTTATGCATGACTAAATTGGTAAATGGACTAGTGCCTAAATAGAGCTTTTCTACTCTTGCTGAGCACTCACAGCTCTTTATACAACACGTTTCCATATCAAAGTGCTTTCTACCTCACATTCACACACATTCACACTCCAGTGGCTGCACCGGAGAGTAACCTGGGGTTCAGTACCTTGCCTAAGGATACTTTAAATACATGCAGACTGGAGCTGCCAGGACTCGAACCACCAACCTTCCGATTAGTGGATGATCTGCTCTACCTGAGCCACAGCCACCCCAGTGAAATAAATATTAGCGTGTAAATAACATTATATGTATAACGTGTTTATTGGATGTGTTAGAGGGCATTATCAAGTGTTGTGTTTTGTTTGATATTTACTGTGAATGAGTTTTTCATATCAAAGGAGTAACTGTTAAACACTGGATCAAATCACTGATCCTCGTAGGTTAACAGCAGTGTTAGAGATGTAATCACAACATGCTACAAATCTCAGTTCTTTGGTCACACTGTGGATACTGACAAAGATGTAAAACAGTGTGGGCAGTCCTCACTCGCCCTGAGTGTTCCACCACTGAATCGTGTACATTTCAGTTTCAATTCAATTCAATTTTATTTATATAGCGCCAAATCACAGCAACAGTCACCTGTTTTAGTGATTGCAAAAAAGGAAAAGCAGAAATGAATGCTAAAAACACAGTGCCCCATAGTCCCAGTTATCATAATGGACTATTCAGATTACCTGTGTTGAGTTTCTATTTAACACATACACAACATGAAGAAGATGTGTGTGTTTTTTTTTTTGTTTTATTTTGGTTCTGCATTTATTTGACCTTATCTGAAGGAAGAGACAAAAGGAGAGCAAGCAGGCTTTTGGTGACAAAGACCTCCCAGGAGAGCTGTCGAAGACATATGTAGGACAGAGGGAAGATTATAAATAGATGAAGTATAAATAATTGACACAAGAGTTGTGTGACACAGAGTAGACAGGAGTGCTGCTCTTTGTTCTTGTGAGTTAAAGCGACCCTTTAGCAGAGGAACAGACACGTGCTTTTGTTTGGCAGAATACAACAGAGAAAAGGGAAGAAAACAAAGAGCATGTGGCGAGGAAGCAGGATGGAGCAGGGGAAGGCTGAGTGAAGAATTTAATTGTCTTCAAAATTTAATACCCAACAAAACATAATTGTCTAAGTGATTTTCAATACCAGGGGTTTGTGGCGCTCAGAGGTTTGAACAGCGTGCACACACTCACCTATCTCTGCCTGCTGAATTAGATATGGGTTACACACAAAGAAATGGATAATACGGAACAAGAAGAGCACAGAAGACTTTTTAGTGGTTTAGTTATGAATGTGAAAGAAGCAAACAACACTGTTAAATTGTTGATACTTTTAAGACATTTTGCCTTAATAGTTGTCCATTTTTGTGTCCTTTTTACTTATTAAGAGAATGTGTTCATCAATATGCCAACACCAGATTTCTAAGCAGCTAAGGTACGTGAGAGTAAACAGGATGAATGTACACTTCTACATCCACATTAACAGCACTGTGATTTTCCTAGTGCAGCATCAAATATTAACTCTCCTCACTTCAGGATGAATGCTTTATATTTCTGCCTTCCAACATTTTCACTTGACAACACATTCAAAAACTCTAAACAGCAACGATGATTAATCCACTTAATATTAATGGAGCTTCTTTTTTTTTAGCAATTTGGAATGTTTTTGTCTCACTGGCCTTTTCCTGCAGATTGACTGATCTGAAACTGGCCTGAAACACTCGCTGTTTTTAACCCATTCTCTCTAACCTGCTCAGCTCCCAAGGTCAAGATTAAAGAAGACAGGGGTCAATGAAAATGTTAACAAATAGGTGGAGGAGTCTCTGGCTTTAAAGAAAAAGAGGCCAGCATGTAAATTTTTTCTGAAAATGGCCTTTGCCACAGGTGAGGGCCTGGACTGCAGGTAAGTGGAATGTCAAACCTACATCCTCAGTTTCCAGAGATATAACGCTGGACTTTGTTCTCTAAACTGAAGTCCTCAAATAACTCTCTTGCAAGAGTTCAACATATTCCAAACATAGTAGGTTGTGTGTTTAAATTTTCATGGCAGTGTTAAAACCTGAAGTGATCTGACTCTGCACCTCCTGATTATCAATGACCACAATTAACTATTTAGTAAACTGTGCATTATCTTGAGTTAAGGTGCCAGATTTGAAATCCTGAGTCCTGGCATTCATGTGGGAGTTACTTGTGCGTGTACCACCCACTTTGACATTGTTGGGCACTATGTATTCCCCTCTGGTATTCCCTGATGGCAGTGATCTCTTTCAGCAGGGTAAAGGACCCTTCCACACTGCAAATCCTATTCAGGAACTGTTTGAGAATCAGTCCACAGATCACCGAGTATCTATGGGGCTGTGCTAAAAAAACAAGTCTGATCCATGAATGTGCCACATGGCAATTTCCAGGACTTATAGGCTCCACTGCTAACACCTTGGTGCCTGATACAACAGGAGAGCGTGACAGAGGTCTTGTATTGTGGAGTTGTTGTTTTGGATGCATGAAGTGTTATGAAAACAAAATGACAAAAAAGCAGTTGGTTTCAATATTGTTCCTAAAAGGCACACTGAAGCTAAACACACATAAAGGTAAAGTTTTCACGTGTAACGGGTGGACTGGCTGTTTGAAGCTAAATCACACAAACAGAAAATCCTCCAAACATTACAGAAAAAGAAGTACATGGGGGGGGCAAAAGATTTGTTATCACCACTGATAAAAAAAAGAAAGAATCATTAATTATATAGTGAAAATATACTACATTATGGGGAAGTTGGTAGTGTTTTGTTTCAGTACTCTGCTATTAACAGATACAGTGTAAGATATAAAGTAAATGAATATTGCTATATTCTGTCAGTAACATGGTATGCACCAGTCATCCAATCAGCCAGCACTCTGCATGAAACAAAAGGTAGGTTAATGAGGCCTGAGGTCTCAGTGAGGGTCTGAACATGCTCCCCAATTAACTCCTTTCTTTCAAACTCATACTCAGACAATGGGCTGTGTCACTCTAATAATTACTTATCATCCTAATTACATTCCCCTACCAAACACATACATATGCTTCATGCTTGTCAATTTAAAAAAAAAAAGGCTAACTATCCTTTGGCTGAGCATGAGAAATTGACATGAAAATGAGAAGCAATCCACTTTGTGATCCTGAGGAGACATTTACTACTACCGACTCAGCTCAGAGATGTAATTGATTGCATAGGTTTTGCAAATAAGTCGTGACAAATGTCAGCTTAAACCTTCTGAGAGGCAGTGGTTTAAGTGGCATTCTCCAACACTGAGGAGTGTTCAAGAATCTATATCGACTTCAGTGGTCTAAACAGTGCAAAAAATGTAAGTAAAAGAGTACTTTTGCTAAAACTGGAAACATATATATATATATATATATATATATATCCCTTCAACTTTTCCATATTTTGTCACATTACAACCACAAACATAAATATATTTCACTGGAATTTAATGTGAAAGACCAACACAAAGTGGTTACAATTGTGAAGTGGAAAGAAAATTATACATGATTCAAAACATTTTTTACAAATAAAAAACTGAAAAGTGTGGTGTGCAAAAGTATTCAGCCCCCTTTTCTCTGAGTGCAGCCAATAGCATTCAGAAGTTGCCTGATGACTGCTAATGACTACAAAGAGTCCACCTGTGTGTAAGCTAATCTCAGTACAAATACAGCTGCTCCATGACGGCCTCAGAGGTTGGTTAAGAGAATATTGGGAAGTAAACAGCATCATGAAGTCCAAAGAACACAGCAGACAGGTCAGGAAGAAGGTTGTGGAGAAGTTTAAAGCAGGCTTAGGCTATAAAAAGATTTCCCAAGCTTTGAACATCTCACGGAGCACTGTTCAATCCATTATCCAGAAATGGAAAGAGTACGGCACAACTGTAAACCTACCAAGACAAGGCCGTCCACCTAAACTTACAGGCCGAACAAGGAGAGCACTGATCAGAGATGCAGCCAAGAGGCCCACAGTGACTCTGGACCAAATGCAGAGATCCACAGCTCAGGTGGGGGAATCTGTCCACAGGACAACCATTAGTCGTGCACTGCACAAATGTGGTCTTTATGGAAGAGTGGCAAGAAGAAAGCCATTGTTAAAAGAAAACCATAAAAAGTCCCGTTTGCAGTTTGTCAGAAGCCATGTTGGAGACACAGCAAACATGTGGAACAAGGTGCTTTGGTCAGAGGAGACCAAAATGGAACCTTTTGGCCAAAATGCAAAACAGTATGTGTGGCAGAGAATTAACACTGCACATCACTCTGAACACACCATCCCCACTGTCAAATATGGTGGTGGCAGCATCATCATGCTCTGGGGCTGCTTCTCTTCAGCAGGGACAGAGAAGGTGGTCAGAGTTGATGGGAAGATGGATGGAGCCAAATACAGGACAATCTTGGAGGAAAACCTGCTGGAGTCTGCAAAAGACTTGAGACTGGGGCGGAGGTTCACCTTCCAGCAGGACAACGACCCTAAACATAAAGCAGGGCTACAATGGAACGGTTTCAAACCAAACATATTCATGTGTTAGAACGGCCCAGTCCAGACCTAAACCCAATCCAGAATTTGTGGCAAGATTTGAAAACTGCTGTTCACAAACGCTCTCCATCTAATCTGACTGAGCTTGAGCTGTTTTGCAAAGAAGAATGGGCCAACATTTCAGTCACTAGATGTTCAAAGCTGGTGGAGACATACCCTAAAAGACCTGCAGCTGTAACTGCAGCAAAAGGTGGTTCCACAAAGTATTGACTCGGGGGGGCTCAATACTTTTGCACACCGCAGTTTTCAGTTTTTTATTTGTAAAAAATGTTTTGAATCATGTATAATTTTCTTTCCACTTCAGAATTGTAACCACTTTGTGTTGGTCTTTCACATTAAACTCCAGTGAAATATATTTATGTTTGTGGTTGTAATGTGACAAGATATGGAAAAGTTCAAGGGGTATGAAAACTTTTGCAAGCCACTGTTTAAAGCAATAAAACATTAAAACATGAACATGTCACTAACCCTAACCTATCCCGTGTGGGATGTTACCGTTATCCTATTACTTCTTGTCTCCACTTTTGTCTCATCACTGTGGTCAGCTTTTAAGTATTATTTATAAAATACCAAACCCTTCACTGTTTGTCATTTCTCACTTATTATTACTATTAAGAGATGATGGATCACTCCTGTGGGCATTTTATACCTGCCAATTGGCCATGTCAGCTTTTCATACAGATTAATGTAGCTAATAAAGACAGACAAGCTGAGGCCCCTTAGCCTTCCACAGTTACTCACCATGTCACCAACTCACAGCAGTCCCACATAGCTTGAGAGTCTGCAACCAGCTTTGTGTGTGTGTGTGTGCATATGTGTGTGCATGTGTGCGTGTGTGTGCGTGTGTGTGCGTGTGTGTGTGAGAAAACATTTCAGACAACCATCTAAAAATGAAGCTACATCTTTTTGTTGCTGTTTTCAGGGGTGGATCTGATTGATATGATACTAAACTACCTGAGCTCATAAACTCATTGGAAACATATTTACCAAACACCGTTCAATGGAGCACAGGGCTGTTTTCCCTCTGACTTCAATACAACCTGACTTCTTCTGGCCAATCAAGGAGTCGTCCCTTGCTGAGGGACATAATACAGTTTTAAGGCAGTTTGCGCATCAGCTTCACTTTTGGTTTGTTTTAGGTTGAAATGTCAGACTCTGAAAATATGAAATGGAAAGGATAATATGAACGGCATTATGGAGATCTAAAAGGATTTAAATGTCTCTAATGGATGTACTGAGTTTTAATTGCCAGTAGCCTCTTTCAAGTGAATACTTGGATGAACGTACATTAACATTACTTACTTAATTGGCATACCTAAACACTTCACTCCTAATACACTTACACACAAATACTAAAAGGGTTTTTTCATGGCCATTAAGATCAGAGCTAATCTAAATCACAAATTGCTAGATAATGTAAAGCGTGTTTGGCAAAGCCCAGATGCTTTCCACTCTGTGAGTACAACTGTTGTGAAAACAGGTGATTCAGCTGAGCACTGCACTAATCTGAATAAGTGCCACTTAATGCTGAATGGTAGCGTTATATAAGGCTTCAAACATCCAGAGGCTTCCAACCCACAGGGCCACAAACAGCACTTCATAATGGAGTAGCTTTGAAATCCTGACAATTACAGTAACAGGACAAAACCCTACTCCCATGTGCCCAATATTTAAAAGGAACGCCATCACGTCCGGTTATCTTTCCACAGAATTTTTCATTGCTGAACCAACACATGTAATTTAATCTGAAATTATGACACAATTTCAAAGTAGATCAGAAGATTTTTTTTTTTTTTTTGGCTTTATTGTATTTGTTTGCTATCAATAGATTTTACCTTTCAAGGACAGCCTAGCTGCTTGGTAATAACAATGTTTCCCTATCTGGAAAGCAGAAGTGGGAGGGGGTCTATGAAAGTCTTTGAAATTACAGCCTCAGCGTGATGAGTGTGACTCGATAATACTATTAGATTACATCCCTAATCCAAAGAATTATTTCTGCTTGAGTGCAAACCTAGGCTCATCATAATTTTAATAACAGTTAGTTGCAGCAGTTTTAAAATCAATGTTGTTCAGTTAAAATAAATAGATGTCAGCATACAGACTTGATACTTATCTAGCCAGTAACTGAAATGCATTGTGTTACAGAAAAAGATTTGAGTGGCTGGAGTGAACAACATCTTTGGTAGAGCAATTAATGAATTATCTAGCACAGACTTTCTCCAGTCTGGGTTGTCTAGAAGTAGACATTGTGTGTTTCTTTAGTGCTTTTAATGGGCCTCCTCCACACCTCTCATAATGTGCAGCCAGGCATGGACAGGATGCTCTATAAAATCTGCTGGACAGGAAGAAGGCAAGCTGGATAAAAGAAGACAAACTCTACAGGTCTTCAATCAATACCTCAGGCATCAATATTCACCACCTCACTGCCCCGATACCAGCTTCCTGTTAACTAACAGTCTCAGCTCCCAGTACTATGTGTGTGTGTGTGTGTGTGTGTGTGTGTGTGTGTGTGTGTGTGTGTGTGTGTGTGTGTGTGTGTGTGTGTGTGTGTGTGTGTGTGTGTAGCCATCTTTGATAGGGAGACCAAAATAGAGCAGGGTAGAATTTACACTCAATATGGTATTGATTACATTTTTTTCTCATTTCTCATGTCTGCAGCAAGTTTAATTGGATCTACCATAAAGACATGCCAAGGATGAAGGCAGTGCAAATGACAACAAAATCCAAAACTATGCACCAAATAACTACTCCCTCATAAAAATTACTGCCATGATTTGATTTTGCCTGTTGACTGTGGGGTATGTCAGTCTCACATGAAACTCTGGGGAACCAATTTATTCAACCTGTGTTGCAGCCAGAATTGATTTTTTTCTGCCGCATACAAAATCTGATGTCATTAACATAAATCTATTCTTTTATGTCACACTTATATTGTATTCAACAACAAATTGGTTTACCCCTCTTGAACATAAAGCAACAGAACACTGACTTAAAAATAGCAACATCATTGAGTTTGGTTCATTATAATAATATTTATGACTTTGTTGCTTAAATATAATGACATCTCAAAATTTAGCAACACTGAAGCTACAGAAATTATTACTGTACAAGATTGTCTCCAAGCAAAACAAAATTCCATCCATAAATACTCGAGATGGGCTCTCTTAAATTAAAATAAAATAAGATGTAAATTATTTTTATAGCTTATATTTGTTACAGCAGTTAATATAAGTAAAACAATTGTTTACTAAATGTAGTAAAATAAATACAATGGCATGCCAAAGTAATTTTTTAAAATGAGTGTACAGATGATTATGTGTGGGACATGTGTTGTACTATAGAGTGATATTGATGATTTCCTGTATCTGCCCTTGTAGCAGTGGAGCTGAATCAGTGGTGATCTGGGGCCCAGCGTTTTGGAGTTGTTGGACTTGTTGAAGTTTTGTTTAGTTTGTTAGTCCTTGTGATCCTGTGGTTCTTTAATGTTTATACTTTCTTCATGTATTCCTTAGTGCATTAGCTTGTTCCTAGTTCTTTCTTGGTTTATTTAATGCTTATATTGTATCATCTGTTTTTCTTTCTAAGCATATTAAGTTTTGTTCCTTAATTCCTTTAGTGTTTAGTTCTCACTCTGTGTGTCTCCCCAGTATAGATAGTCCCTCCCTCCAGTGTCTTGTCACATGTTATGTTCAGTCATGTGTCTATGTTTCCGCAGTGTTTCTGTATTCCTGCGTGGTGTTAAGTCTGCATTCCTATCTCCATATTCAGTTGTTTCCTGTTTTATTTTGTCGGTCACTTGTCTCTCATATTTGTGTATTCAGTTGTCTCATTCTCTGTGATTTAGTTCAGCTGTGTGTTTCCCCAGCTGTCTCCCCTTCAATAGTTACTTCCTCCAAACCATCAAAGTGTTTATTAGATCCCATTCCAAGACTGCTCAAAGAAGTCCTTCCAATAATTGATGCTTAAATCTTAAAAATGATCAACCTGTCTTTATTAGTTGGCTGTGTACCACAGGCCTTCAAGGTGGCTGTAATTAAACCTCTACTTAAAAAGCCATCACTGACCCAGCTGTCTCAGCTAATTAGAGATCAATCTCCAACCTTCCTTTTCTCTCAAAGATTCTTGAAAGAGTAGTTGTAAAACAGCTAACTGATCATCTGCAGAGGAACGGTTTATTTGAAGAGTTTCAGTCAGGTTTCAGAATTCATCACAGTACAGAAACAGCATTAGTGAAGGTTACAAATGATCTTCTTACAGCCTCTGACAGTTTGTCACACATGAAAGTTAATTATGGAGTTCCACAGGGTTCTGTGCTAGGACCAATTTTATTTACATTATACTGTACATGCTTCCCTTAGGCAGTATTATTAGAAAGCACTGCATCAGTTTTCATTGTTATGCAGATGATACTCAGCTTTACCTATCAATGAAGCCAGAAGACACACATCAATTAGTTAAACTGCAGGAATGTCTTAAAGACAGAAAGGCCCATAAAGGCCTGGATGACCTCTAATTTCCTGCTTCTAAATTCAGATCAAACTGAAGTTCTTGTGCTCGGCCCCACAAATCTTAGAAACATGGTGTCAAACAAGATACTTACTCTGGATGGCATTACTTTGGACTCCAGTAACACTGTGAGAAATCTTGGAGCCTTTTTCAACCAGGATATGTCCTTCAATGCATATATTAAACCACTTTTTTCCCATTTGCTCAGTATTTCCAAAATTAGAAACATCCTGTCTCAGAGTGATGCTGAAAAGCTAATTCATTCATTTATTACTTCTAGGCTGGACTATTGTAATTCATTATTATCAGGCTGTCCTAAAAGCTCCCTGAAAAGCCTTCAGCTGATCCAAAATGCTGCAGCTAGAGTACTGACAGGGACTAGAAAGAGAGAGCAGATTTCTCCCATATTGGCTTCTCTTCATTGGCTCCCTGTTAAATCTAGAATAGAATTTAAAATTCTTCTCCTCACCTACAAGGTCTTGAATAATCAGGCCCCATCTTATCTCAAAGACCTCATAGTACCATATCACCCCAATAGAGCACTTCGCTCTCAGACTGCTGGCTTACTTGTGGTTCCTAGGATACTTAAGAGTAGAATGGGAGGCAGAGCCTTCAGCTTTCAGGCGCCTCTTCTGTGGAACCAGCTTCCAGCTTGGATTCAGGAGACAGACACCCTCTCTATTTTTAAGATTAGGCTTAAAACTTTGCTTTATGATCAAGCTTATAGTTAGGGCTGGATCAGGTGACCCTGAACCCTCCCTTAGTTATGCTGCTATAGGCCTAGGCTGCTGGGGGGTTCCCATAATGCACTGTTTCTTTTCATTCACCTCTTTTACTCTGTTTATACTCCACTCTGCATTTAATCATTAATTGTTATTAATCTCTGGCTCTCTTCCACAGCATGTCTTTCTCTCCCCTCAGCCCAACAGGTCACAGCAGATGACCCCCCCTCCCTGAGCCTGGTTCTGATGGAGGTTTCTTCCTGTTAAAAGGGAGTTTTTCCTTCCCACTGTCACCAAGTGCTGCTCATAGGGGGTCGTTTTGAGTGTTGGGTTTTCTCTGTATTATTGTAGGGTCTTTACCCACAATACAAAGCGCCTTGAGGCGACTGTTTGTTGTGATTTGGTGCTATATAAATGAATTGAATATAATTGAATTGAATTGAATTGAATTGAATGTTATTGTTAGTCTCCCTTTGTCTCTTGTCAAAGTCTCTGTGTACATTCCTGCTTACCTTCCTGGTTTCATACCTGTTCCTGTGTTTCCCTTTCTCCAGCTTTTCCTAGCTTCTGTGTTCCTGTGTTTCAGCTTAGTTTTCAGTATTCCTTGATATCTTCTGCACATGTTATTATGTTACCAGTCATTAATAAAAGGCTGGCCCAGCACTTGAGTCTTCACTTTCTCCACGCTCCACACAGTCTGGCTCCACAGACCATGACAGATCCAGATCTAAAAAAATGAGTTGGCTGATTAACCCCTTGCTGTTTTATCGTTCTCATGCATAAGTGAATTTTGGGAGACAAAAAGCTGCACTTTTTGTCTTTCTTTGCAGTATTATAATTAACCACATTTTTTTGGAAAGCTGAGTTCAATTTCAGTTCAATTCATTTATAAAACACCAAATCACAACAGTCGCCTTAAGGTGCAAAAATGGTTGGTTACCTTTGTCTAATATTAAAATTTGTTTGTTAATCTAGTTCATGTAAATGTGACATGTATGTAAAAACATAAGAAATCAGGATAGGGCAAATAATTTTTCATAGTATTTTACTAGGGAATTCAATTTTGCACTGTGCTGTATCTGTCCTAAGGACAATGATTTCAGATGAAGCACAGCATCATAAGAATAGGTGTCCATTCGCATTTATTCAGATTATTCAAGTGATTCAATACAATAATTTCAGAGGCTTCACAGGGCTCAAGAAACCAGCTATATATTTAAAAAAAAATTAGGGGGGACAAACGGAGAGACCATGGGGCAGGGGAGGGAAAGAGGAGGAGCCGCATAGCCCAGTCAGCAAGACCTATATACTGCAATCCATCCCCTAGCCTCACCGCCCCCAACACCCACATCACCCCCACCCCGCCCACAGATCCAAAAACGGAGCCCCTACGCTGTCGCCATGACACCCCCACCGCAACCAGCCACCCCTCCAGAGAGACACGGACAGGTCCACCAGGTCAGCATCCACCCCAGGGAACCCCAAAGGACCGGACCCCACCAGCACCAGGGAGGAGAGAGACAGCAGGGGAAAGGAAGAAGAGATGCAGGGGGCCGCAAGCACTGCTCCACCCCCCCCCCCCCCCCCCAAGGCTCCCCCGCGAAACCTAATCAGTGGAGTCTATGTATAAATACATAGACTCCATATATTATACATGACATTAAAAAAATATATATAAATAAATAAATAAAAATAAATAAATAAAATATATATTTAAAAATATTTCATTTAATATTCAAAGGAATGGTATGGGTGACTAACACTATGGTAGGGGTTGAGTGGCAGGTGGGCTGATTAGGTTAATGTGTTATTCCTGGGGTTGGCCAGCAGTGGTACTGCTGAAAAGGTAGCCGACAGTTAGCAGCTAGAGAAATCTCCTTTGGCCTTATGTACTATAACTCCATTGGCATGTCCTTTAATGACACCATCAGGTCAAACAATACAACTGGCAAAGCTTTGACCTCAATAAAAGTATCTTAAAAAATCAATGACTGTATTTTTCCCAAATAATTCCCCACAGGGGACAAAGCCAAATGCTTTAGGAACCAGCCCATGAAAAAAGGCAGACACACAAATAGATATTTTAAGGTACCAAATTCCTGTGACTGGTTCCAAAAAATGTGCTTAATGCTCATGCTGATATTTTAAAAAATGAAAATAAGCTGACACTGACTTCTCCAGGGAGTATTAGTTTTGGATGAAGGAGGGTACCCTTTTGACCACACTTATCTACACTCATCAGTAAAGCTAGCAGCTGAGAGACATGGCTGATAATTTATTTAATTGAACAGTTTGGGGCTTGGAATGACTGAAGTCTTTGTATGCCCCCTATTAATCTAAATCACTACCTCATGTGTGATGTTTTTACATGAAATGCTTAAATTAAATCTTGATATCAGTTTAAAGGTCTCAGCTAAAAACAGAATAACAGCCACTTTTAAAACAGATAATAGATCATTTGTAAAACAAGTGCTCACCTATAGTATGACAAAGAGCAGAGCATGGCTGTGTAGTGTCTCCCATTTTTAACTCACTGTCAGGGTGAGCAGTGTTAGAAGGTAACAGATGGCAGCCTGATTGCAGCACAAGTTCTCTCAGATGATTCTTCATTACCTTTATACAAGTGTGAGGCAAATGTCCTGCAGCCAGGGCTATGCTAATAAGCCATCCTGTGGAATCCAAGGCCGCCAACTCCAACATATGGACACACAGACTTGTCACTTCATTATGCCAAGATGAAGAAGTACTTTGTGCCCCACAGCCAAATGTGAGAGGATGTCAACTTTCTTTTTATAAACCTCTGAGCATTGCCACCCCCTCTAATGCCACCAGAAGTCTTGCACAAGAAATATCAAAATTTATGTGGAAAATAGGAATTTAATAGGAATTTAATGAGTACATTTATGCCCCCCGGTTGATAAAGCCATTTTGATTTTACTGACCCATCACATAGGAGAAGCTTAACCCTTTAGATATGAGCCATAGTCCATAGCAAATGTTTAACTGTGCTGTGCATGGAGCTAAGTAGGCTGTTACGGACTACGTGAGCATGAAAGTTGTCTACCATGGTTCCTTATACTTTTCTTAATATTAGATGTTGTTTTTAGCTGAGTTTTGTGAAACTGAAACTTCTGCTTCATTCCTCTCAAACGTGAAACTGTTATTAGTCATTCCACATTCAGACATTTTAGGCTACAATTGTTTAAATGGGAGTGGGAACACTTGCTTGTATAATGCAAACATAGTATCACAGCACTTTGTTAAATAGCCATCATATTTAATCTATTGATTCATGTCCATAGACACAAATTATGGTGGTTCCACTCTAAAACAATGAGTCCACCTTAGAACATAGTCAGATATTGATGTTAGGAACCTCAGCACATAAACAAAAACAGGCTGGGACAGATTGTGAAAATTTACTTAAAGCTAAAAGCACCTCAGAGAGCAAAGGCAGTTCTGGTGGACACTCAACACTCTTTGTAGGTGGCGCTCTCACTGTGGTATCCTATCACTTCCTGTTCCTGTTACAGAGCGTGGTGGTGTTTTTGTGTAGTTTGATCTGTGTAGCTCAATTAATTTAGATAACAACTTGCATTATCCAAAGCACACTCTGTGTTGAATCGCTTGTAAATCATCTTCACATTATTCACTTGTGCACTTTTAGAGATTCAGCTGAGAGCTTACCCCCCCCCCCCCCCCCCCCCCACACACACACACACACACACACACACATACACAAACACTTTCCTGCTCTGTGTGTCAGATGTGTAGTTACTCCTCAGCCTCCTTTAGCAGTAATGGTACTTGTAACAAATGTAACCTGTTTGCAGCTTTGGAGGCCAGGCTCAGTGAATTACAGACCCAGCTCCACACCTTGGAAAGTCATGTAGCTAGCCAGGCCCCAGAGATGAGATGTAACAAAGTACAAATACTTCATTATTGTACTATTTTATTGTACTTAAGTAGAATTTTCAGGTATTTAGACTTTACTTGAGGATACATTGCAGACGTTGAGGATTGCTACAAGTACCTTGGAATCCCACAATCAAACGGGAACATGAAGAGGCCACTAGGAAAGCTGAGACCTCCGAGCACCTGCAGAGAGTAAGGCAAGTCCTAAAGAGTCAGCTGAATGGGAAGAACAAGATCCAGGCAATCAACACCTACTATGCCCTGCCAGCTGTCCGATACTCTTCTGGGATAATAAGCTGGCCAAAGGTGGAAATAGAAGCCACTGACATCCTTACCATGCATGGAGGGTTTCACCCCAAATCCAGCACCCTGAGACTGTACGCTAACCGGAAGGAGGTGGCCGAGGATTAGTGTGTGTCAAAACCACTATCCTAGATGAAACAAGAAAGATCCAGGAATACATCAGGAAGATGGCCACAAAGGATCGTACGCTTAGTGAGTATCTCAGGCAGCAGAAACCTGAGAAAGAAGAGGCGGAAGAACAGGAACCATCATGGAAGGACAGACCTCTGCACGGCATGTACCACCGGCAGATAGAAGAAGTGGCTGACAGAGAGAAATCCTACCAATGGATGGACAAGGCTGGACTGACAGACAGCACAGAGTCACTAATCATGAAAGCACAGGAACAAGCTCTGAGCACGAGATCGATAGAGGCTGGGGTCTACCACACCAGGCACCAGGCAAGACCCCAGGTGCAGGCTGTGCAGAGATGCCCCTGAGACAATCCAGCACATAACAGCAGGATGCAAGATGCTAGCAGGCAGGGCATACATGGAACACCATAACCAAGTGACCAGTATAGTATACAGGAACATCTGTGCCGAGTATGACCTGGAAGTCCTGAGGTCCAGGGTAGTTGAGAATGACTGAGCTAAGATCCTGTGGGACTTCCAGATACAGACAGACAAACTTGTGATGGCTAACCAACCGGACATCATAGTGGTGGACAAACAAAAGAAGACGGTCGTGGTGACAGATGTTGCAATACCAAGTGACGGCAACATCAGGAAGAAGGAACACGAGAAGCTCGATAAATACCAAGGGCTCAGAAAAGAGCTAGAAAGCATGTGGAAGGTGAAGGGAACAGTGGCCTCTGTGGTAACCGAATCACTCAAGGCAGTGACCCCCAAACTGGGATTCCAGGAACAACACCCAAGATCTCTGTCCAGGACATCACTGAGCTTCTGAGTTTGAACCTGGCAGCATCAGATGGACCAAAACATGTCACAGAGGTGCTCTATTGGGTTAATGTCAGGTGAGCATGGGGGGCAGTCAATGATATCAATTCCTTCGTCCTCCAGGAACTGTCTGCATGCTCTTGCCACATGAGGCCGGGCATTGTCATGCACCAGGAGGAACCCAGGACCCACTGCACCAGTGTAGGGTCTGACAATGAGTCCAAGGATTTCATCCTGATATCTAATAGCAGTCAGGGTGCTGCTGACCCTTTCCAAATGCAAAGCTAGTAGAAGAAACAGCCAGAAAATATGAGGAAGGAAAGAATACCAGTGGCCTCCACCTGTAAAACCATTCCTGTTTTGTGGATTGTCTCATTGTTGCCCCTCTAATTCACCTGTTGTTAATTTCATTAACACCAAAGCAGCTGAAACTGATCAGCAACCCCCTGTGCTGCTAAACTGACCAGATTAATAAGTTTCATTGACTTGATGTCATACTCTGATTTAAGTGTTCCTTCCTCGTGTCAGGGTTGCTTCTGTGGCCAGCAAGGCAGAGGACCCCAATGCAGGACTGGAAGGTGAGAGCTAACTCTATATTTCCAGCTTTATGAGGCAAAACACAGAATGTAAACAGCTGCTCAGGAGCCAGAGGCACATAACCATTTAAACTTTGCTCGGCTAGACATAAACACAAACTTGAAGCATACAGATCGGGTCACATTTTTGACAGTTTTAGAGTTAAATATGAAGATTTGGTTTAAGTTATTTTTTTAGACTCCTAAAATGTGAGTATTTACAATTTTTCTTAGGCATTTATAAAGGCAAAGTGTATGTCTTGATTTTGAGCCCTGTGCCAGACTGGTGACCTGTCCAACCCTGCAGCCCTGATTGGATAAGCAGAAGAAAATAGATGGATAGAAAGAGCTTTATTTGTCACATACATATACATGCAGTGAAATTCATTCTCTGCATTTAACCCATCACACACATGGAGTATGTAGTACACACAGCACAGCATGGAGCAGGGGGCAGCCAAAGGGCGCCCGGGGAGCAACCTGGGGGGGTGGGCTTGCTCAGGGACCCACAGTGATGCCAGCCCGTGGATTCGAACCAGGGTCCTCTCAGTGATGAACCCTCTTCTTCTCCCCTAGGCCACCACTCCAGACAAAATAATTAATCCGATTAATCAAAAATTATTGGCTCATTATTTGAAATGAATTGTTGGTTACAGCTCAAATTCATTCTTTTATAGATAACTCACAGTAGTTCCATTATCAGTTGAAATTTCATTAAGAGTTTTAGATTCCACACTCACACTCCACACATTCAACAGCAAAGGCTTTCAGCATGAAAATATATAGAAAAGTTGTTTAAATAATGTAAGATAAAATGTCTTAATCATTGTCATCAACCTTTTAAAGCATGAAGTTTAGCAGCCCATTCCCCTCTCATGTTAAAAGGCTATAAATGCCTGTCTTTTTCCTGCCTACTCTTATCTGAGTGCCTTCTCTCCATATGAAACAGACTAATTCCCATTGTGGTAGTTATCTGAGCCCTGGAACAATGTTTTAGGATGCTGTGAGAAAGAACAAGACGACAGGCATTTTGTAGTAATGACGGTCGCTGAACATTGAGAAAGGGATGATGAGAACAGATTTCTCTTCTCGCCTTTCCTCTTGATCCTTTCTTTCTCAGCGTCTCTGTGTCATTTCTTTCACTTTGTCTGGATCATAGACACCGAGCTTTCTGAGTTAGACTTTAACTCTCAATTCCCACAGCAGTTAGAAGTCAAAGATGAAGATCAGAAGCTGCCACCCCAAACCATCTTCCTCATCCACACACGCACTCCCTGGTTTTCTTTTCCCTCTACTGTATGCGTACAGACATTATCTCCGACAGGAGGCTGCAGGTCAGGTGATAATTTCTGCACTGGAGCTTCCAATGTTTCTTGGAATCCATTATGGAGAAAGAAAAAGACATTGGTGATAATTAGAATGGAGGAGAGAAGGAATTTTAACACAACATGTAATGTTATAATGGAAGAGATGAGCAAGTGAGAAATGTTGGAGAACATACAGGTGTAAAAGATGGCAGCTGTGGCCGTCTTGCTAGAATAAAGTCTGAGCTTTCCAGAAATAACACAATTAGCAGCAGGTCATCCTGCTGGCCCACACTGACTTTTCTCAAGCTGAATCTGCAGTTAAGAGACAAGCATAAAATGTGAATGTCAGAATTTTTATTTCAAGGCCTTTGTGTGTCAGTGAAGGTATTTCTGTTATTCCCTGGCCTTCCAGATGGAGCTCAAGTATCTCGTACAAGAAGACAGAGCAGATGACAGCATTGTGCTGCTACACTCCCAGTTCAGGTGAATTCATTGTTTTAGGATGGTTACATCCATGCATGTAGGTTTACTTTACATTAATATAATGTTACAATTTAATAGTATTTTGGTAATTGTAAGATATTGATTGATAAAATGCACTGATCTTAACTTTTCTACACAGCAAAATGTGTTGAAAAAAGAGAAGTGAAAAGGGAAAAGTAGTCTTCTTAAGGAAAAGATTTCCCTTTCCTATAAATTTGTTTGAAAAGTGAAGACATATCTTTCTCCTCCACATGTCTGCAAACAGCTCAGAACCTAGAACGTATGAGGCAGCAGTAGTAGCCCCTGCATCAGTCAGCCACACCAGTATGTGGGAACAGTTCTTCTTTATTTCTCTGAAGAGCAGAAAGGAAGGTAAAGGCAGAGAGTGCGGGGAAGGACATGCAGAAAATAATCTGACTCAGCACTTCTTTGTTAAATTATTGTGACTTCTTTCTATTTTATTTTATTTTTTTTGGCATTTATTCCATATTTGAACACGATATGCTAAAATAAATAATGTAAGATTTGGAAGTACAGCTGTTTAGACGTGTACTAATTTTTTTTACTTGAACCAGCCAGTTTTAGAACCTTTATGAGGATGTACATTTTAGACATTTCATTAATAGAAAAATGCTCAGTGGTAAACTTGAAGTGATGAAGGGTGAAATTTATTTTATAATTATTTTGCAGAGAGGACTTTTTCACCATTCAGGTTCCAACTAAATTTAGATATAAAGGGAAGGCAATGCTGTGCGACCAGATGTAATCCAGAAAACAACATGGATCCATGGACTTATGGTGATATGGCTATTTCTCTGATCTGATGCCATTCTGATTCTTACTGTGACAGTGTATGTCTCTGACTTTACATGCATCCACCCGGATGCTAGACTAATTGTAGCAGCTATTCTGCCTTTGCTTCTGACAGTCATCAATCATCATTCATGCAGCCAGAAGACATTCTTATTAGAAAACCATGAAAAATGCTTTCTTTGTTGCAGATAATGACAGATGTTGTTTTTCTCTGAAGACAGTCTAGCCCCATCAATAATAATAATATTAGGCTGACCAAATAAACAGCTGTGATCTGGAAGTGTACCAATGTGGCTAAAAACACAGGCCTGGAAACACAAGCAGGTTGGAAACAAACCCTAGTTTGAAGTGAACTAAAGGAAAAAGTATCACCCACATGGTCTGCTGAAACATCTATCTTGAATTATTTTGCCCAACCGTATTGCAGTTGTTTGCACACAGTGCTCAGGAACTTCTGTGAGGAACACACTGTGTGCAACACAAACAAAACAAAGTATACAAACCTAAAAATAATCAGATTAAAGCTGAAATAAACTAAAACTGTGTTTGTGTACATGACATGAAACAGGCTTTCTAAAGATTCAAAAAACTCTCAGCTGGTTTGATGACGGGAAACGACGAGATAAATGACACGTGATGCAGCAAATGCAAACTACCTTTATGACTCCAGTTAGAACTGGTTGAGAAATACAGCACACAGAGATCACCAAACAGAAATAGAGGGAAATGGGGGGGTGGGGGTCATTAGAGGATAAACCTCAATGCCACCAGCAGGTTGAAACCCCAGCACTGTCAGGATGTGTGTAGGCAATCTCACCCCTAGATCTTGCTACAAATTGATCAGTTCCCTGCATTTAAGGTCCTTCTTTGTCAAACCGAGCTTTTCACCCTGAAATGAGAACAAAGAGGCAGCAAGGAGAGAGCGTCACACTAATGTTGCCACCGATGACTGCTTCCTCCACCACAAACTGTTTAAGGGTCAACACAGGCCAGCTGTAACTCCATTAGACAGAGAAATGGCTCCAAAGCTTCAGCCTGACACTTGTGTCATGTATTGTCAAAGCTGCCCTTCAGGCAGTGGGTGGGGCAGGGGGTGAGGGATGGGAAGAGGAAGACAAATATGGATATGAATAGTGATAATGAAAAGACAACATCACGGACAGATGACAAAAATTTAAGAGCGTGGGGAAAAAAATGTAAATACTGGGAGCTCATATTTTTAGTACTGAATGTGAATAAAGTTGATGGTGTTTTTACATCATACTCATCAAGTTACAGAAGACTTGACAAGATGTTTTTCAGGTATTGCAGATAAAACCACATTTGTTGTGCTGTTTGGTGTTTTGCACAATTTTTGTCTCTTTATAGAAGACAGACAGGCATGAGCAGTTATACATATTCACACAATGCAATAGTTAGTGCAACAATCATCATCAGATGTTGTAAATATAATTTCTGGTATGTGCACAATTTGCTGGGTTTGTTATGATACAGCACGGCCATTTTGAAATCATATGTGTGTGTAGATAGTGCAGATAGTGTGCAACAGTGTAAGCAGCCAAACTGAGACACACTAAATGCCATTGGGAAATGACTATTATAATGAATTTACCCGCCTGTCCTCCTTTAAAAATGACCTGGTTTGTGCAGACACATTTTACAACTAATGCCTATGTTTGGAAAAATTAAGCGACCTGTAGCTGTTGTATATGAAATGGCATGTGAATAATATTTTCTCATATTTCTGAAAAGTCTGTGGGGACTGAATGGCATTAGATGGCACAGTAAAAGCTTAAACTTTTAATAAATAGGCTGGCTTTTAGATAATGCTTTTCCACAGTACTTGAGTACTCAGAGTACTTTATACAACATGCCTCGTTGACACCCATTTATACAAGCACTTCAGTTTCTTGCCCAAGGATACTCTGGCATACAGACTGGAGCAGCCAGGGATTGAAAAATGAACCTCCTGATTAGTAGGTGGCCTACTCCTGACTACAGCTACATTACACATGGCCATGACACGTGAAGCTACATGGAGGGGCCCTCATTTTGTTTGTCATATAGGTTATTTTGGAACAAACACCTGATGCTGTCACTCAGATTGGAGGACATGTTGGAATTACAATGTGCCATTATATGATACACACTTCAACCCTTCAGTGTTTGTTGGAGACCAGTTTATTAGTCCTAACTCTTACTTGAGGCTATCATTATTTTATTTATGTATTTTTTTGGAGAACATATTTATGATGCCTTGTCCACCCACTGCTTCATCAGCTCAGTTGTACTGCCAGACAATGCAGCACTAACAGCAGCAGAGGCTGAATCTGGCTCAGTGATATGTGTCCTTCCAGACAGAAAGAAACAAAAAGATCTTCAGACAGCCCCTGACCCTGGAAATAACACTTTTTATATTTTCTTCTTCTTTCTTTTGTCCCTAGCTAGAAATCGAGTAGAAGTAATTTGATTTAGCCATGGGCATTTGCCATCGATTGTCTGGCCTGCTGGATGCTCCGGTCAAGTGTTGGTCCAAATAGCAGCAAGAATCTAAAAAACAGTGCGTGAGTGAGAGTGAAAGATGGAGTGAGAAAGTGCCAGAGTGAGACAGTTACACAGCGAGAGAAACGATGATGAACAAGTCCAAATTAACTCAGTCACACGTGTACACTCCTCCATCCTGAAGTACTGATCCGGCAGGACGATGCAGAGTTCAGCACAAGCAAAATGTATTAAAAAGACATTATGACACAAATTTAAAACATTAAATACACTGAAAATACATTTGTCTTAACCTTAATGAATGTTATCACTTATATGAATAAATCAATTATAGTTGTGAATTTCTCCTGAATTTGAGGGCAAAGTGCTGTTTGAAAACATGATCTGATCTGATATCTATAATTAGTTCAAATTTGTCAGTGTTTGGAATCAATAAAAATAACAGTGTTTCCTTCTAATCTGCAGTTGGTGGCCTCAGTGATCTGTCCAGTGTTTACTGTTTATTAGTATATCTCAGGGCTTCAGACCTGTCTGGGTGTGCTGGGGAGTTTATTCTTTGTCACCAAGCGTTTGCTCAAAGGATTTTGTGTAAGGACTTTACCACACTATGTAAAGTGCCCAGTGATTGTTATGATTTAGCTTTATGTAAATAAAACTAAAATGAAATGAATTTGTAATTTATATACTGACTGTATGAAATCCACAAACTGAACCAAAACATGCTTTCTAAACATAATTCATGAGCCACGCGTTTTCCACTTCCTGTTTGGGCTGGGAATGAGAACAATGGCAACTGAGCAACTGGCACGAGCAGTGAGCCTCTGAGGTGTCTGACTGATGGGAAATATATGGTCTGTTTGGTTCACTCTGTGGGAATTCAACTAATGCAGATGCCGTGTTGGATAGGTTAAGTGCTGATTGGCTGAAAAATCTGCTTGACCAGAAAAGAGAATGACAGCTGCTGCAGTGGACCGCTTCCACTGTTGCTTCCACTTGATTTTAATTCAATACAAAAGAGGTCTTCTCTGCAGCAGGAGCTAAGCTAAAGCAGAGGACCCGCAGACCGGTACCGGTCCATGGGTCATTTGGTACACTTAAAGAATAAATAACTTAAATTATTTCTGTTTTACTTATTTTCTGAGTCTGAACGATGTTTTATTTTGAAAAATCCTCTACAAGAGTAGAAAAGTGCTATATAAGAACTAGCAACATGGGGATAGCAGTGAGGCGGACCCAACCATCAAGCTGACTCTCTCCAGCGCTCTACACTGTGGCTCTGCAGCCGCTCTCCGTGTGAAATCAAAGCTTGTCTCGGTGTGTGTCGGCTGTATCCAGCCAAACCGCAAGCTAGCAAAAATGAGTGGCAGAGAAACAAGCTCAGGGCTCACACTGATTCAGATCATTTTCATGTGCTTTATACAGTAAAAATCGCCTAAATCGAAGTCGCACAAATCGGATTTTCGCTCTAGTCGGAACAACGCCTGGAGGACCTACACTTAAGATGGATTTTTTACAAGTCGGATGAAATTCTATGGGCCATTTGAATCTGACTGAGGCGATTTCTGCTACTGTATTTGTTTTTGCAGTGTATCTTATTTTGAAGGCGTGTTTAAACATTAACAAAGAGCACTGTGGGCAGAGAGGATGTTGTTCATGCTGTAGCGCGATGTTATGAGGACGCTGTTGTATACAAATAAACACTGGATTCACATTTATTATTATACTTAGAAAATATCACACTTGATTATGGTCATTTATTTTGAAGTATTAAAGCTGGTCCGTGGAAATATTTTCTAACACTAAATGCGGCTCAAAAAAGGTTGGGGACCACTGAGCTAAAGGACAAACAAGAGCCATCCCACGTTACATATTTCTGACACTGCCCCCTGTTGACAGCACACAGCTACAACATGAAGACATGGACCTGCAAAGCTCTGTACCACCTACAGACTCCCAACACTATCACACTGAGACCTTGAGACATGTCTGATAAGAACCATGCAAAAACTCCCTGCAGGATTTAGGGAGTGATGTCACACAATACAGACAAAAATGGCACAAGAATCAAATAAAATCACTCTCAGTAATTGTCACACTACATCTGGCAGATAAAAGAAGGTTGAACAATTAAAAAGAATTGCTTCTTCATCCTTCATTGATCTCTGACAAACCGCCCTCCTTTTCAGTCTGTGAGCCAGTGAGGGAAGGCCAGCAGTGACATATGTGACATCAAGGTGAACCCCTACCTGCTCCACCAGGAATACCAGGCCTATTAAAAGAGAAAAGAGCAGAGGACCAAACTGTCTGTTTCCTTTTTTAGCTCACTGCCATCCAGAGGTTCGGCTTACAAAGCAAGAAGCAAAGAGAGAGACAGAGAATCAGGATATTCATAGGCAGAGGAAAAAAAACACTGTTTTGCTTTCTAAGCTAACTTTTTTTCTAAATGCCAAAAGAGTCCCGGCCTGTTTGACTCTGTGTTTGTGTTTCAGTCAGTAAAACAGTGGCTATCTGCACCCTGTTGTTTTTGCTGGACTTTATTTTTGTGGCCTTTTTTCTTTTTATTAACATCTTTGGGAGCCTAAAGAAATTGACAGCAACGATGATAGACCCACTGGGCTTTTATCTGGAACCTTCTTAACCCTTCCACTCATGATGACATACTTGATTCTACAGCAGTGCTGTGTGATGAACAGGACGTGTCACCGTGGTTCAAGAGGTGTATTTTGCAAAACATCTGAAGGGAAACAAATGACCTCAAACCAAAAACATGTCCCTCTGCCTTTCCAATATAAACAAGCTCTCCCTGTGATGTCATCACTTTAATTGGTTGAGTTTAATTAAAGTTTTAATTGGACATTCAAAAACATTCATACAATGGTTTGCTGCATGTATACAGAATTTTAACTTTGTGATACAAATGTAAATTTGTTGATGAAGAACGCTCATATTTCTACTCTGTCAATCAGGTACAGCAGACTGAGACCAAGTTATTAGGTGGTCACAAACAGCAAGTAGGCAGCATGCCTTTGATTCCGTCTCCAGTCATAATCATACTAATTCAGCATGTCCTAATGGTATCATAGGTGCTGCTTGCAGTCATTATATTTGAAGCTTTTTTAATCTGGGGAAAAAATGCATTTGACATTTAGAAATCAGTCCACGCAACAACATTAGTATCATCCCAAAGCAGCAAGTGCTGCGCTGAGGTTTCAGTAGTTTATCTGAGATAGGACAGAAGGAGTTAGTGTTAATTTGTTGCCTTTGGCCAGGTTTTCCCACATGGCCCTGCTATGACTGCAGCTACTGACTTCTCACTTGCTTCTCTGACCTCTGTGTCACATTTTGCTCCCTAAACTATGCAAAAAACCATCAAGCTTGTATGTTTGTTAGTTCTTTCACTCTGTTATGCAGCCTGGGGTTGTCTCACACTCCTCAATATGGGACACCTGTCAACATGAGAATCTCTCAGTGGAGCTACAATGCCTATTTACACCTTTGAATGAGGTAGAGAGCCCATGAAATTTTCTGCCACTGCATCCCCGAGGCTGTTTTCAGATTGTACTGAGAGCACAAGCAGCCTGAGTCACTGTGAATCACCACTTCCTGGCTTTAATTGCCTTTTCTTAATAGGACTGAATGACTCAGTGCAAGTGAATGAGGGCAAAAGAGCAAGAATCAGAGATTCTCCTACTTGACTACTTCAAATGAATAATATAGTGTGCAATTGTCATCCATGTTCTGAATGAATAAGATGAGCTCATTTGTGTAGTGACCTATGTAGTACTTCCCTTTAAAACTCATTAGAAAATATTGGGAAAGAGGGCAGATGTCTGCACACTGGAGCTGTCACGGGGAAGGCAGCAAAACTAGAGTTAAATGATAAGGGCGTTTTTTATTATTCATAGCACTGAAAGATTGGGGATTTGCACAATATTATTTTGTAGGATTTCTTTGTCTGTCTTCTCGCTTCACTTTTTCTGCATTTGAAAGTCTACAGCAGTACACTTTAAATTACCTTATAATTTTGTTGCCATTACAAATCAGCAGTATGACAAAGTGATGTAATTTGGAGCTAACAATGTAGCTGGCTTTCAAGTTCTTTTGCTTTTGACAGCCAGGAGTGACTGCCACGTCAGACCTATATATATAGAGGAGACAAATACAGTGTCTTAGTACGGCGTTGGGCAACCACATGCAGCCAGAACAGCTTCTGAGCTCCTCGGCTCTGAGTCTCCAAGCCTCTTGAACTCTACCGATGGACCCCCTTCATCCACAAGATCTTCCATTGTTTGGTGTTTTGATTTGGGTGGTGAGGAGCACTAGCTAAAACATTGCATATGATGTCACATAAGCGTTCAGGTGGGTTGAATGTGGTGACTGTAAAGGACAGCATATAATTCACAGAGTTTTCATCTATATCAAACTTTCAGTGAGCCCACATGTTCTGCTGTTGGAGGTTCTGACAACATTCTCATGAGTGTTTCAGTACAGAATAAAGCTGATCATTCAGAAACACTCTGACTGATTTGCAAGGACCCCTCCAAGTGTACAAGTGGGCTTATTCACCATTTTTATATAAAATTATAAAAGTAAGGATATTTGTGCTTGCTTGATTATTTCTTTGTTGCAACAACGCTTCTTGGCAAAAAATCTCATACCGTTGGGAAAGCCTGCTTATCGCCCCTTAAATTCCTTTCTCCTCAAAACGCTTTGCCTTTTGTCAGGCCACAGTTGTAAATAAGAAATTGCTTTTAATCTGTTTGCCTGGTTAAATAAAGGTTTAAACTGAAAAAAAAAAGTTACATTTGGGAGGAAAATGCAGCTTGTGGTTTGTATAGAGTTTGGTCCAAGACTGTGGACATATGGGATTGTTGCTGATCGCAGAATCTCATCTCGATACCTCTCTCTATTGAGATTGCCTGCAGTGATGACAAGCCTGACTATCAGCACCTGGGGTACCAGAAGCTCAGCACAAGATAGCAGAGTAAGCTCTTTGGCACTGGCAGAGAAGATCTGGCAAGTTTTTCATGGGAACACCCCACAAGAAGCCAATGTGTTATTTTCTAACTATGTTTACTGTAAAACAATAGAAAATGTCCACTATTCCTGTCAAACTTTGCTTTTGTGGATTTTAGAAGGATTTTTTTGTTACAAAATAACAAAATTTCTCGATTGATTTTTGGTTGAAAATTGGGCAGTATTTGAGAAGATTCCTGAAAATTCAACAAATTCTTCTAAACTCTTGAAGTTTTGTGTTTGATCTGAATAGTTAAAGAAAGATTTGATCAAATTGAACTTTTGTTATACTAATTTATTGTTATTTTTTCTTTTAATTGAACATTTTTACCATTTTAATAGGTGAAACTGGCTTGTAAAAAGCTTCAAACCTAAATGAAAATCACTAATAACTGGCATTATATGGGAAAATTACAAATTTTAAAAATCATTGTCTGAACAAAATCAAAATATTTTTTTTCAGTTTGTTTACATGTACAGAACTAGAAAAACACGTTAAACCCAAAGATGAGACACAAATTTCCTTCCTTTGATTCCCCCTAAATTTGACACACATGTCACAAGAGATGATGGATATTCATGATAATTGCTTAACTATGCTGTTCATTACACCTGTGTAAAAGCATGTTTTCCACTTATTTATTCAGGTTTGCCACAGGCTTGGATTTAAATTGCTGGAAAAATTAGAGGTATACCATTTGAGTCACGGTTATGAATGCAGGATAATTACTCAGTGCAGTTTTGATCAGGTAAGTAAGAATGTCAGTTTGAGTGGTTGAATGGGTACATGGGTAAAGTACCAAACATATGAATTAAAAGTTACTTTGCAAAACTTATATTTTATGATCTAAAAACATAATAATATATTAATAGTGTATTGGTGGTGAAAAATGCATTCACTTAGATCGACAGCTACTGAGACTGGCATCGATCCATGCATCCTTCAGGTCCAGTTTACTACTTAGCACCATTCTTTATGGCACATCATATAATACCTCTTAAACTCTAGTATATCCAGAACTCAGCTGTGTGTGTGTTCACTTTCTCCTGCCTCCAATAAAACATAATCCATGCTCTCCAGAAATTTCATAGCCCATCCTTTTGAGCCCCTCTCTTCACTTTTCAACCTCCCTTTTACACCCCATCATTTGCTCCTCTGATGATGAATTCCTCTCCTCACCAAGGGACCATGTGAACAGACCATCATCCCTCTTTAAAAATATCCAAGACCGCATTTTCATCTATGTGAAACATTAGAAAAATACACTTTGTAACTAACGTATTATATGACATTGGCAATATATACAGATGAGAACAGAATTATTAGCTCCCCTATGAAAATTTATTTATTTATTTTTTTTTAACCACAGCAGCTTTAGTTGACAGTGCAGAGAGACAGAAAAGCTGGAGGAGAGATGGGGAAGACACACAGCAAAAAGCAGCAGGTCAGGACGCAAACCTGCACTGCCTGCTTTTTCGCCTCACGGCGTACATGGTCACCTGCTCTTCTGCTGAGCCACCCTGGCACCCAAACACAATTTTTTTTAAGTATTTCTCAAGCGCTGTCAAAGAGAGCAAGGGATTTTTAACACATCTTTTCCAAACCTCCTAGTTTTATTTTGTATCTCAGACTGCTGGCTTACTTGTGGTTCCTCGGATACTTAAGAGTAGAATGGGAGGCAGAGCCTTCAGCTTTCAGGCGCCTCTTCTGTGGAACCAGCTCCCAGCTTGGATTCAGGAGACAGACACCCTCTCTATTTTTAAGATTAGGCTTAAAACTTTCCTTTATGATAAAGCTTATAGTTAGGGCTGGATCAGGTGACCCTGAACCGTGCTGCTATAGGCCTAGGCTCCTGGGGGGTTCCTATGATGTTTCTTTTTTTTCACTCACCTCTTTTCAATCTTTAAGTGTTTATTTTAATCAATAATTATTAGTATTCTCTGGCTCTCTTCCACAGTGTGTCTTTTGTCTCCTGGGGGTGATCTCTCTCACCCCCAAGTGGTCACGGCAGATGGCTGCCCCTTCCTGAGCCTGCTTCTGCCGGAGGTTTCCAGTCCAGCAAATTTCGTAAGCTCCTCCAGATTTGATGGTCTTCTGGCATGGAAGTTGGTCTTCAGTTCACACCACAGATTTTCAGTGGGACTCAAGTCAGGATTTTGTGTAAGCCAGTCAATAATGTTCACTTTGATATTCTGGAGATAGTTTTTCATAAGGAGCAACATACAGTCCTGGCCAAATGTTTTGAGAATGACACAAGTATTGGTTTTCACAATCTGCTGCTTTAGTGTTTTTAGATCTTTTTGTCAGATGTTTCTATGGTATACAGAAGTATAATCACAAGAATATCATATGATTCAAAGGGTTTTAGTGTCAGTTACAGTACCAGTCAAAAGTTTGGACACACTCACCTATTGATATGAATGGATGAGTGTGTCCAAACTTTTGACTGGTACTGTAATTGACAATAAAACCCTTTGAATCATATGATATTCTTGTGATTATACTTCTGTGCTTTGGGTCAATAAATAGAACAGTTTTTCAGAGGGCTAATAATACTGATCTTTGTCATTTTGGGGTTTTTTCTGAAAAAGTTATTTATGCTTTTTAAAGAAAATTAGTGTGAATAGAAATATTATGTTGGAAATCCCTTGCTCTGTTAAAAAGCACTTGGTAAATCTTTTTGGGAGGTGGGGCTAATAATTTTGTCCTCATCTGGACATATATATATGTATGTATATATATATATATATATATATATATATATATATATATATATATATATATATATATATATATATATATATATATATATATATATATATATATGCATATACATATACATATACATATACATATATATATATATATATATATATATATATATATATATATATATATATATACAATTTTACATTCTTTAGTTTGATCACAAAATACTCTTGTGAATATTGATATATTAATGTTATACTCAGTCAGAATTTGATGCCGTTTGTGCCATCAAGAACTCATCAAATGAAATCTGATGCCTCTAAGAGTCAGTACATACTGGTCATGTTTTTCTCTGCCCTGCATCACCTCTGTTGAATCCAGTGAGAAAGGAGAGACTGACATGAAAAACTGCTGTTTGGCTGTTAGTATCCCCAACTTTTCCCCAGGGAGAGCCAGGACACTGAAATCTACATTCATAGCAGACAGGCACAGTAAGGAAAAGAGCACTCCAGCACACTGCACTGTGCCAGTGAGGTGAGTCACAGACATAGAGCATATCAGTGCTCACTTACCCACACTTGTGTTCTCATATTCAGCAAAAATACAGACACATGTGCAAGACACTTAAAAGCTGAAATAAATAAGTGAGACATACGTAAATTTTGCTTTGCCTGAAGGATCATCATACTGACAGTTAATTCTCTGTTACCTATACTGTAACTCTGATTAAATGTGTATGTATTTACATTTCAGTCTATAAGTAATTGTAAAATGACACTTTTGTTTTGTTGTGTAATTTTACCTCTGTGCACGACCACAGTGGATTTCAATAAGCAATCAAAATCTGACTGAATTTTCAAATTCATTTCATGGCATCCAACAAAGGTTGGACTGTTTGGGCATTACAGCCATTGTTGTACACAGTTCAACATTTTCAAATGCTCAAAAGTAATTGGGCATTTGACTAACTAGCGGTTTCCTGCATAGGAGAGACCTGGTCCCTCAATATTTCAGTGACAAATTAGGCAGTTAAAAGATTTGCAGTTGATTGAAATTTGCATGTATTAGCTGTTCATTAGTGGCCTCATTCATGAATATTTGCATGAAAACATTCTTACCCTCCACAAAAAATAACAATATATGCAAAATTACCATCAGATTCAAGAAACATGCACACGAGTTTATTTTGTTCTTACAACTATTCTTACATTAGTGAATCAGAATAATTCTAAACCTACAGGCTTGCACAATTTGGATACAAACCGCATATTGTCTTCATACTGCCCTGCTCTCCTTTCTCAATATAAGAAAAAAGGTTTACCTCTAGGTGTAGCACAGAAAATTGGTGACAGTGTTGTAACTGAGAATCCTACACCGCTAAGGCAGGAAAGCAGGAAGAAAATTAAAGAAACTGAAACAATAGTGTCCAAAGAAGAAGCCAGAAAAGGCACAGCTTTCCACAGTGTTTCCACCAGAGTGACGATGGTTTGAAAGACCCTGGATGAAACAGTGGAGTTTCAGAATATTGTTTCCCCTGAGACACTCACTGTGTTTTAAGTTTAAAAAAAAAAAAAAAAGGTTTGGACATTAAAGTAGAGAACACATGATCTGTCAGCCCATGATGAGAAACTCACTGCAATGAAAAAAACGATTCTCCAGTGCTAGATTCTCTGGCACCCATGGGATAGTGCCAAGAAAATAGATTATGCATAATAAAATCCAGCAATGATAGAAGTAATTTTTAATGAAAGATAAGGAATACTGGAATTTTTTAATTAATTAATTAAGCTATTTTTTATTTTAGCACAAAATAGCTCAATTTAAAATAGAAAATAATGGCTGCTATTTTGTATTTTAGTAACCCCTATGGAAGATTCACTGAGAGAACTGTTTACCCTGCCCAGGATAGGGTTACTGGGGCCCCACCCTGGAGTCAGGCCTGGGGAGGGAGTTTGAGGGAGAGTGTCTGGTGGCCAGGCATTAGCCCATGGTGTCTGAGCAGGTGCAGCCTCAAGAGGAGACATGGGCGTGCCCTCCTATAGGCCCATCATTCGCAGGAGGCATCTAGGGGACAGGTGCAATGCGTGTTGGGCGGCGGAAGGGCAGAAGCCCTAGTGGACCAATCCCCGACTATCAAGAATGGCTATCAGGACATGAAATGTGACATCTTTGGTGGAGAAGGAGCCTGAACTAGTGCATGAGGTTGAGAGATACCAGCTAGATATAGTCGGGCTCACCTCAACACATGGCCTGGGTTCTGGAACCAGTCTCCTGGAGAGGTGCTGGACTCTGTTCCAGTCTGGAGATGCGAGAGGCAGCGAGCTTGGGTGGGTATTCTTGTATCCCCTTGGTTTGCTGCCTGCATATTGGCATTTTCACTGGTGGATAAGAGGGTTGCTTCCCTGTGCCTTTGGGCCTGGGAACGGGTCCTGACTGTTGTTCGCGCTTATGTGCCAAATGACAGTTCAGAGTATCCACCCTTCTTGGAGTCGCTGGGTGGGGTGCTCCAGGGTGCTCCATCTGGTGACTCCATCGTCCTACTGAGAGACTTCAATGCTCATGTGGGCAATGACAGTGAGACCTGGAGGGGCGTGACTGGGAGTAACAACCTGCCTGATCTGAAACCGAATGGTGTTGCTATTGCACTTATGTGCAAACCACAGTTTGTCCATAACGAACACCATGTTCAAACATAAGGATGTCCATAAGTGCACGTGGCACCAGGACACGCTAGGTTGCAGGTTGATGACCAATTTTGTAATTGTATTATCAGATCTGCTGCTGTATGTTCTGGACACTTGGGAGAAGAGAGGAGCTGAGCTGTCAACTGATCTGACTAAACTCACGTGGTGGTGAGTTGGATCAGGTGGCGGGGCAGGATGCTGGACAGACCCAGCACACCTAAACGTATTGTGAGGGTGAGCTGGAACGTCTAGCTGAGGCCCCGGTCTGTGAGATCTTCAACTCCCACCTCGGGCAGAGCTTTAACAGCATTCTGAGGGAGATTGGGGACATTGAGTTCAAATGGACCATGGCTGCTGCTCAGAGCTGTGGCTGCAAGGTGGTTGGTGCCTGTCGTGGTGGTAACCCCTGAATCTGATGGTCACCGGAGGTGAAAGCAGCCATCAAGCTGAAGAAGGAATCCTATCGGGCTTGGTTGGCCTGTGGGATTCTGGAGGCAGCTGACGGGTACTGGCAGGCCAAGCTGAACACGGCTCAGATGGTGACCAAAGCAAAATCTCGGGTGTGGGAGGAGTTTGGTGAGGCCATGGAGAAAGATTTTTGGACGGCCTTGAAGCAATTCTGGCAAACTGTCATTCGGCTCGGGGGGGCAGTGCTCTACCCACACAGTTTATAGTGCAGGCGGGGCGCTGCTGACTTAGTGGACCTCAATAATATATTCTGACAAGTTTCATTCTGTATGTGCCTTGTATATTGGCTTCAGAGTGCTGGAGAGATTTGCACTATTGCCATTGGGGTGGCCGTGGCTCAGGAGGTAGAGCAGGTCACCTACTAATCGGAAGGTTGGCGGTTCGATTCTGGGCTGCGTGCAAAAGTATCCTTGGACAAGATACTGAACCCCAAGTTTCTGACGCAAGCCTTGGAGTGCATGTTAGACAGTAAGCACATAACATATCCACTTCATATGGAAGTGCTTGTACTGTATGAATGGGTAAATGTGTTGTATAAGTGCTTTGAGTGCTCAGACAGAGTAGAAAAGCACTATATAAGAACTAGTCTATTTACATAAAGTTTGTGGACTCAAATGTGCCTTTGATTTTTCTGTGTTGGCTAGACTCAGATGTGAGATAGATGAAGCTGTGAGTGGTCATCAAGACTAGAAAAGTTCTATACAATTTCAAAATGTACGACTATCAGTTAATACTAATTAATTGATGCTATTAGTATTATTGAATTACTATCAATTAACTTGCACTTTCCTAAAAAGCTTCATTTGTATGCATTGAATTCGGGTACAAAATTATCACCACACAATTTCAGATTCAGGACTGTTCTCTGTGAGACTGAAATCATACCGTCTGTGAGAAAGGGTAAAAAATAAGAGCCTGTGTTAAAGGTTATAAGGTTATACCTTAGATGGTGACAAGCTGTTTATCCAATGTTCAGCCTGTTAGTCTCGAGGTTAATGAAGAATATCACAATTTTTTTGGTTGATTTATATCTTCTTTACAAAAAATAATAACATGATTATTTATATTATTATGTCTTTAATATTACTATATTTAATATTTTGCAGCTCAAATACAAACAAACAGCCATAAATGGCATTTTTGTATCTTCCAAAACAATATACATTTTTCAGTAGACACTCACTAAATCTAAAAATACATGCTCAATCTTACCATAGAGTCACCCATGTGTATAAGTATTGTAGTGAACAAAGGTTTCCATGGAAGCTTGTGAAAGAGTCCATTAATTAGACTGCCAGTTTCAATCCATGTCCAGCTTTTTCAATTAAGGTAATCGTAAACCCACGAGGAAATGACCCGCTTGCTTGTTAAATTAGACCTTCTACATATACTTTACAGCTGAACAGCCTTTCTTTATTCAACTCATTGAATACATGCTTAAATTTGCTAAGTCTAGAATGAATACTATTTATATTTAGAGGTTAACAAATATCCCTGACTTGCAGTAAATCTAGTAAGCTCAGCTGACCATAGCAGAACATAACCACAGTCACTCAGAAAATAACAAACTGAGCCTGAATAAAACTGAGGAGCAGAGCTACTGCTTGGGATATTGTAATGCACTTCTAACAGCACTTCCTCTATTACCTGTAAGAGTCATGAAAAGTTAGGTGGGAATCCTTTGAAGTGATGCTGGTGGAGAAATTGAGCAAAAATGATTGTACAGCACAGGAGTCCACACACGCCAGGTACATCCTGAACAGGTCACCAGTCTGTCGCAGGGCCAACACAGAGAGACAGACAACCTTTCACACTCACATTCAAACCTACGGGCAATTTAGAATCGTCAGTAACCCTAACCCCACTAACTGCATGTCTTTGGACTGTGGGAGGAAACCGGAGAGAACCCACGCAGACACGGGGAGAACATGCAAACTCCACACAGGAAGGCCCCAGATGGTATATTCAAACCCAGGACCTTCTTACTGTGAAACACCAGAGGTAACCACTGCATGGTGCCCACATGGATAAATAAGGAGTCAAACAATTGAGCTGTAAAATCTGTTTTATTGGCAGTTCTCTCCTTTCTGCAGACACAAATGAAGTGTGCAACCTGTCTGCATGTAACTGCTTGAATGTACAGTGAGTTGAGCTTTTATTTGCATTTAAAATGACATCATCCTTTTAAAAATTTGTAAAATCTCACCAGGTACTGAATCATTTTTGTCTGAGCACTAGCCTATAAAGTGAAAGAAGCACAAAACCCTTAATCATTTAGCAGCTTCAGTGAGCAAATAAGTTATTGAATATTTTTGATATTTTTGCAGAAAAATGCATCAGTTTATTTATTTAATATTACATTTGGTATCTACATTTTACAGCTAGCTAGATGTGCAAATTTTTTATTATGCAAATTTTTATTACTATGTTATGCACAAATGTTTCTATAGAGCTATCACCCCAACAGAGCACTTCGCTCTCAGACTGCTGGCTTACTTGTGGTTCCTCGGATACTTAAGAGTAGAATGGGAGGCAGAGCCTTCAGCTTTCAGGCCTCTCTTCTGTGGAACCAGCTCCCATCTTGGATTCAGGAGACAGACACCCTCTCTATTTTTAAGATTAGGCTTAAAACTTTCCTTTTTGATCAAGCTTATAGTTAGAGCTGGATCAGGTGACCCTGAACCATCCCTTAGTTATGCTACAATAGGCCTAGTCTGCTGGGGGCTTCCTATGATGCACTGAATGTTTCTTTTCATTCACCTCTTTTTACTCTGTTTATCCTCCACTCTGCATTTAATCATTAGTTATTATTAATCTCTGGCTCTCTTCCACAGCATGTCTTATGTCCTGTCTCTCTCCTCAGCCCCACCCGGTCACAGCAGATGACCCCCCTCCCTGAGCCTGGTTCTGACGGAGGTTTCTTCCTGTTAAAGGGAGTTTTTCCTTCCCACTGTCACCAAGTGCTGCTCATAGTCGTTTTGACTGTTTTATTTTCTCTGTATTATTGTAGGGTCTTTACCTTACAATATAAAGCACATTGAGGCGACTGTTTGTTGTGATTTGGTGCTATATAAATAAACTTGAATTGAATTGAATTGCTCAGATTCTCAGCAGTACCTCAATGTGACTGTTTGAGTTTAAATCTGTCTCAAAACTGATTCCAAATATCATAGTTTAAAGTGTCTTTTGTTCTCTGAAATGTGAAATTATAGACACTGAGACCAAAGAAGCATTCAGCTGCTAAAGGACAAAGGATGCTGCAGAAAAGACTTGGACCTTGTGGTAGACGGAGCACAAGGTCAATAACGTTCACACAGACATTTCTATGGGTCACATTTTCACACTTCTTTTTGTATTCCTAAACAAGTTCATTGTCCTATTGTTAATGCATTTTGTATCTTTGTACTTTTTTCCCTGATGTTTTCATTTTGCACCTCAGCCATAGACTGCACATAGATGAATTAATCAACCATTTTCTACCATTCATCAGCAGTAAAGTATCTCAGTCTGTGCAGTTATGAACAGGACACACTTGGTCAACAGAATCAGGATCACTTGTGGAAAAAGAGAATTCCATCAGACTCCCTCAGTGTCTGAAATAGACGTGCTGTCTCCAGAGAAAAGCGCTCCACTGCTGTCGTCACTGTCAGGTGAGGCATAACCGTGGCAAGCACGGAAATATCAGACAGGAGAGGGTTTGACTCAACACGTGTTTAAGCACAGAAGGCTGTATTTTAACCCAAACCATGAGTTAAAATATGATGAGAGAGGGTTTAATCACCGAGCATTGGGAATGCGATGTGTTGCACACTGATGATCTTGTTGAAATGCATTGCTCTGCTGGGATTTATGTGGTTGTTCCTTTAACATGTATTATCCACCTAAACAGTGTTCCAGCACACAATGAAACAATGAAAAACTGCTCAGGATCCAGGAACATAACAAAGACACAGACTCAACCCAAAATCATAATCATTCGCTTGATCCAACCAACAACCCTCTGGACCAAAAAGAGCTGTTTTGGCAGTATGAAGGGGGACCTATGCCGTATCAGGCAGGTGGTTTTTAATGTTGTAGCAGATTGCCTGAAGATTCCTTCATTGTTATGCTCTTCAGTGCCATGTGCCAACACAGTGCAGAGCAGCTACCTAAACTCTGCTCCCAGTGAGGTTGATTATCTCGTCAATAGTTTTACATCCTCACTGCGTATAACTTTGGATACTGTGGCTCCTCTGAAAAGGAAAGCTTCAAATCAGAAGTGCCTGACTCCGTGGTATAATTCACAAACGCACAGCTTAAAGCAGATAACCCGAAAGCTGGAGAGGGAATGGCGTCTCACTAAATTAGAAGATGCTCATTTAGCCTGGAAAAAGAGTTTGTTGCTCTATAAAAAAGCCCTCCGTAAAGCTAGGACATCTTACTATTCATCATTAATTGAAGAAAATAAGAACAACCCCAGGTTTGTTTTCAGCACCGTAGCCAGGCTGACAAAGAGTCAGAGATCTGTAGAGCTGAGTATTCCTTTCACTTTAACTAGTAGTGACTTCATGGATTTCTTTACAAATAAAATTTTAGACATTAGAGAAAAAATGATTCATAACCATCTCAAAGATTATTCTTCATGTTCGGCTGCTTTCAGCACTGCTGGTATTTGTTTAGACTCTTTTGCTCCAGTTGATCTTTCAGAGTTAACTTCAGTAGTTACTTCCTCCAAACCAGCAACGTGTTTGTTAGATCCCATTCCTACTAGACTGTTCAAAGAAGTCTTTCCAATTATTGATGCTTCAATCTTAAAAATGATCAATCAGTCTTTATTAGTTGGCTATGTACCACAGACCTTCAAGGTGGCTGTAATTAAACCTCTGCTTAAAAAGCCATCACTGACCCAGCTATCTTAGCTAATTATAGGCCAATCTCCAACCTTCCTTTTCTCTCAAAGATTCTTGAAAGAGTAGTTGTAAAACAGCTAACTGATCATCTGCAGAGGAACGGTTTATTTGAAGAGTTTCAGTCAGGTTTCAGAATTCATCACAGTACAGAAACAGCATTAGTGAAGGTTACCAATGATCTTCTTACAGCCTCTGACAGTGGACTCATCTCTGTTCTTGTCCTGTTGGACCATAAAACTTTCCTTTATGATAAAGCTTATAGTTAGGGCTGGATCAGGTGACCCTGAACCATCCCTTAGTTATGCTGCTATAGGCCTAGTCTGCTGGGGGGTTCACATAATGCACTGTTTCTTCTCATTCACCTTATTTACTTTGTTTATACTCCACTCTGCATTTAATCATTAATTGATATTAATCTCTGGCTCTCTTCCACAGCATGTCTTTCTCTCCCCTCAGCCCAACCGGTCGCGGCAGATGACCCCCCCTCCCTGAGCCTGGTTCTGCTGGAGGTTTCTTCCTGTTAAAAGGGAGTTTTTCCTTCCCACTGTCACCAAGTGCTTGCTCATAGGGGGTCGTTTTGACTGTTGGGTTTTCTCTGTATTATTGTAGGGTCTTTACCCACAATACAAAGCGCCTTGAGGCGACAGTTTGTTGTGATTTGGCGCTATATAAATAAAATTGAATTGAATTGAAATTGAATTGAATTGGTGTATTAAGGCTTTACCACTAATAAGCTCTTGTGATATTTATCTTTTTATACAGCCTTTGATTTCAACAATTAATTTGTGGTCATTGTTATTACAGATAAGAAAAGCAGATAAGAAAGCTATAAAGAGCCTGCTTCTGATAAGCCAAAGGAATCTTGTAATGACTATATGGTACATTATCACCACAGAAAGTAGATACAGTATGAAGATCTTTAAAAAAAATAAAGATTAAAATTAGAGAAGAGTGGCCCTGGAAAGAGATCTCAGTGTCCCGATAGGCTTATGAGGCTCAGTGTTGTGTAGACCGGCTCAGACTAAGTGTGAGGTCTCTATCCCCAACAGTCATGTTTAATTCAAAGAAAACATCCTTTATTTATTTGCTCTCTCCTCTCTAAAGTGTCTTCATATTTTTCTGCAAATTTTTCCCAGCTGACCTTCTTCCCATCTTCTCCCTGCTCCTGTCCCTGGCTCTTTCTGACACACACAAGTATGCAGTTGTTTCTCGGCACTTCCTACACCCACAGTTTCATGCTCCCCTTTAAGTAGAGATTGTTGTCTGAAAGCGATGAGGCCTGACCAAGATGTCTTGGGAAATCAAAGAGTTTCCTCACTCATTATACTGATACAAGCCCGCTTGAAAACACACACACACACACACACACACACACACACACACACACACACACACACACACACACACACACACACACACACACAGTTTGAGACAACTCAAAACCAAATCAGGCAATCAGGAGTTACAGTGAGCCGACAGGGCTGTTTGAGATGTACAGATTCCCCTTCAGAATTACAAAGAACACATCAGGAGAATCAGAGGAACGCTGACAAAAGAGGCAAAAAGACACAAAACACATACAAGCAAAGTCCCACATGCAAAGTGTCAAAGTTTCAAAGATAACAAGATAACTGCAGGAGAAAGCGCACGCACACACACACACACTAACAGTGCAGACAAAGTACTCAGCCACAACCAGTTATCCTGTTAGTTGTGATGTTGCAGTGGTTCCAAGAAACGCACTCATTCTTCAGTCGACACCTCCTCCAAGAGAGTAACTTCCTCTGTTCATGTTTCTGAATGCGGCGCTAAGGACACTCATTCACTGGGTGTACAGTCACCGAGCAACCATAGATAACTGTGTGAGAAGAGCGCAGACTTCTAATCAATTGAAAAACACATTGTACGGGTATACTGGTCAAACTCTTGCTTACTGATACTCATTCAGTAGGCTTTAATAAACACTACTCACACTGATAATAACAGTCTGACAAATTTATCATTCCTATTTACAGTATAAACAAAAATTCAGTTCAGTTCAGTTTTATTTAAATAGCACCAAAATCACAACAGTCACCTCAAGGTGCTGTATAATATCAAAAAGTAAAGACTGTACAATAATACAGAGAAAAGCCATCAGTCGACCCCCTATGATCAGCACTTGGTGACAGTGGGAAGGAAAAACTCCCTTTAACAGGAAGAAACCTCCATCAGAACCAGGCTCAGGGAGGGGGGGTCATCTGCTGTGACCAACTGTGGTGAGGAGAGGGAGACAGGACAAAAGACATGCTGTGGAAGAGAGCCAGAGATTAATAACAACTAATGATTAAAGGCAAGCCAGCAGTCGGAGAGTGGACTGCTCTATCAGGGTCTTTAAGATGATTATTCAAGACCTTGAATATGAGAAGAACCCTTTGGAACTCCATAATTAACCTTTTCAAGCAGTTTCTGCTTTGTATGTTATCAATGAAAATGATATCCTTAATATGGTCATCTCAGGAACACAGCTCTGCCTGTAACCACAGAAGCTCCGCTTAACTGCTGCTCAAACCTGTTTGCAATGGACAGCCAATCAGAAGAAAGCTGACTTGAAGCGTGGGGGGGCAGCTTGTCTCACAGGGAGGATAAACTGAGGGACAAGGATCAGGGTGAGACAAATAAGGACTATACTGAATTTTGAATTGTGCAAAGCTGCTCAAGCTGAGTCCAAGAATAAAACTATAGAGCTGTAAATCAGCATAACAGAAGTAAGAAGTGCATCAACTAGTTACAAAGGGCCTCAGTAATTTCCTAAATTATTTTAGTTTGTAGTAAATGTTGCTCAAACAGGAGCGATACAAATATAAAGCATAAAAACCATGACGAGATGAACACTGACTTCACCACCACTTCTCCATTATGTGCTGCTGTTTAGAGATTCAACACCATACCTGGAACTGGCTGCTGTATCACGGCCACATGAAGCACAGACACTGAAAATGGCATTCAGCAGAGAGGCTTAGTTATGTTTACACAATCGGATTGTGAGTCTGTGATTCATTTAAGAAACAAAAAGCAAAGCTCCATAACAAAATCGTTACATTTTCGCCTGAAGATTTGGTCTAAATATAGATTCAGACTGAAGCTATTTATTGTTATTGTTCACGTTGGTCTATAAGAAATTCATTCAAGTTAATGTGATGTCCTCTGAAGTAACTGAAACAGAACCCAGCGTGTGTGCATTTGAGGTGCACTAACAACATTTCTTAGTGTTGTACTGAAGGTCAGTGAGAGCGATGCTGCAGCCAAGTCCAGGTCCAGGTACAGATTGTTCCTGAAAGCACAAATTGAGGGTTTAAAGGTGACTAAATGTTCCCTGAGATGGATTTCTATCTAGAGTTTCAATTTCCTGTTTAGAGTGTTCTGAAACAACCAAAGACACACTGGACCACAGGAAGTGTCTGTCTGAAGTATAGCTGGTGTTAGCTTTCAAAGTTCGCAGTAATGTAGTCTGTTGGATGTGTGTGTGTACACTGCCCTGTCACATTTTTATTTTTTACATTTTCCTGCGTAATATTCAGTTCAGCACTGTTTACAGATCTATTTATGTGTTCTTCAATGCCTTTGACCAGATAATGCTGTGTTTCTGCCATATAACTGCTACCTATAGACAGTGCATTTGTAGGAAGGGTGTGAAAACATTTTGTTAGCTGTGCCTGTACATCATCATGTGCGTGACTAATGAAACCTCTCTACAGTACTACTAAAAGTCAAAAACTGCACAGCAGGCATGAACATGAAATCCACAGTGTGATTTCATCATCCTGATACTGAGATCAGCCTTATTCTCAAGTCATCACAGACAGAAGTTTGGTCCAGTGACAGTCTTTAGCAGCATTTCTCACCTTGCAAGGTAAATGTGGTGAGAGGGCATATTTGAATCCAAGCCATCATATCTCCTGAAACTAATCAGTGAGTGAATTTCAATCTAAACATCGAGCAAAGCAAAGGACAAAAACTGTAGCCTCACAGCTGACAGTGTTTTGGTCTCTCCATCTATGAAAGCTGCAGAACTGACTGTGTTGAAGCCTGAGAAAATGAGCTCTAACAGGATGGTAGCATCCATTTCACACAGAAGGTGAAGAAAACATCATATATGGAAATGAAGATGTTTTAAAATGTCCTGCTCAAATGTTACAGTAATCATCAAATCACAATCAAAGATATTAAACAAACAGAGAGTGTACATCAAATGTTCCACTGACCTAAGATGGTGTGTTGAAAGTACTTCAGCTCAGGGGCAAAGCCCGCTGCTGTCCTGGAATTATATCAACACATTTAAACAGCAACAAAGCATCGTTGATTTGAATTATAATCTACACTGTAGCTGCTGATTTGATAACAAAGACAACGTGACGATGTTGAGATAACAGCTCAGTCCTTATATATGGGTTTGAAGCAGACATACTGCATGGCTCAAAAGGGGAGTGTTCTTTGACAGTTCATCATGTTTGTAATCAACACCACCAACAAAGTTAGAATTATTCATTATTTGTTCTGAATGTCTTTACAGTCTGCGGTCATTAATGGGTAAAAATATATGGTTTCAAAGTGCAGTCACCTGAGGATAGCATTAGTTCTGGCAGGCCTTGGAGTCAAGCAGTGATCCTGGCAGATCAGCTGATCTCATATGCAATTTAAACTGCTTCAGCCTACATATAGTTGTTGTTGCTGCTGCCTCTGCGAGCTCTGCCCAACTTCAGCTCCACCATTTCATGTCATTCATTTTCTTTCTGACTTAATCAGTGATGTGTCTGCTGTCATTCATTCCTGCTCTGTTCTGTGAGGGTGTCTTGCTACTGCGCTCTCTGCATTTTGTCTTTCTTTATGCTGCATGTGTGTGGAAGGGGACATCATGCTGCTGAGTAATTGGACCGACAACTCTGTTACGCAAACTGCTGGAAAACATAGAAATGCAGCAGGAGTCTCTCCTAATATGGCAGACACTTCATTCTAAATAAAAGCAAATTAAACAACCTTCCTGACACTGACGACATTATTGACATATAATCCCAGCCCCTGTGAGAGGGAAGCCATCATTCTCCATCCACAGGCCAATTTAAATAGCCTGAAATTTTAATATGACATCTCAGAGAATTGGATTTATGGCATATCAGCAGAAATTCAGCCGACTGACAGACAAGAGCTGTATGGTGTGGAAGGGGCCTGTGGTAGTATTTGTCCCTGTGGCACTGCATTCTGCCATTGATTTTCCTGGAGGATTATTATTCCAGTTTCTTCAGCAACTCCAAGCAGGATATGGGCTGGAGTCGACTATCCCCTCAGCAAGATCATTCTAATTCATAACCCCTTCCAAATGAGTTATTGACTTGTAGAGGCTTGTCTGCCATTCTCAATCAGAGGCTTTTACTCACGATATATACAGCACTGGCCTCCAAACACCTGTCTCCCAGGCAGAGGAAGGAAAGATAGAGACATCTGGAAGGCTCAGACAGAAAGAGATTACTTTCAGGTGATGAACAGTGTTCTAGCAGCCGTACTATAGATACTAAGTTTTTCTTCATGCTCAGCTGGCTGCGCAGCAGTCTGTAAGTGTGATTACTCTGTTATTCACTAGATATTACATTTTCAGTGTTATGACTAAGTGTAGCATTGTCAGTAACGCCTATAACAGTGGTTTGTTTAAGTTAAAGGCAAAGTCTAACAACTGGCGTAGTACACTTTAAATCTGTTTTACACAAATATGAGAACTGATGAAGAATACTGTGACAGACTCAGTATTTTCTGAATCTTTTGCTTTTAGCATCCTGTAGTACCTGGTTACAATACCTGTAACCAGAACGCAGTTGCCCACCCCTGGAGTGTTTGACTCTATCAGCTTTGATTTACTTGTTTCTCTCTTAGTGATTCCCGTATGCCGCAATACTTAAAAAAAACACACTAGCACAGCAAACCCTGAAAAACAGGACCTGGAGTGATTTGTTCAACCAAGCAAACTGATCACACTCCTATGAATGTATCAGGGGCAGCTTGGGGTTCAGTATCTTACCCAAAGACTTTGACATACAGCCCAGTGGGGCCTGAGATCGAACCACCGTCCTTCCGATTAGTAGACAGCCACACTGACAGAACAGTAGATACACCCACTGAAAAAAGCAAAGTAGTAACAGCAGTATGATGCTGTAATATTTTAGTACAACGGCTCCACAATGGAGGATCACTGGGTACAGAAAGTCATTAAGTGAGTTTGGAAAAACTGCTAGCTAGCAGGTAATGTTAATCAGTCATTTCTCAAACAGCATATGTAGCCATGTGTTATATGTATTCTTCAGAAGCAGCTGAAAAATGCCATCGCAGAGATACAGTCTCAATGAACCTCTGTTATAATAAGGGAACAATATTTTCAGTGTAATTAAGAACAGGTGTGGGGTCAGAAGAAAGGACTGTCAGTTGTCACTTTTCTGATATTACTGGCCACTCAAAGTGCTTTTACACAGGTGAGTATGCAACGGGGAAAGAGAGTATTAAAAAAATATTTCAGTCATTGGCCTCAAGGTCACAAAGTCATCATGCAGCAGGATGCAGCTCTCAGTACACAGTGACTGAAGTGTAGGACAAACCACAAGGATACAAGAGAGTGCCATGAGATGTCTGGCTCATATCACCTTCACAGTGACGCAGGGAATGGATCTGGTCACTTATATTGTCAGGGTGTTCAGTATCTCTTTCAATGTCAGTCTGCACATGAGGTCACCTCCAGCTCAGCCCCAGTCATCATCTAACATTAATTATAGTCATATACATATCTGATTTGTACAGACCTTCTATTTTAAGCCAAGGGGAGGATGAAGCAGTGCTCAAAATAATGATTTCATGCGGTATAGTAACCATCCTCAAGCATGGCAGTATCATGAGCCTGAGAAGAATGTGCCATGTGTTTTCTGACTAAGAGAAACAGAGCATCTAAAGCCAGCCGTATCTGAAAAACCCACACAGTGGGGCTTAATGCCCTGCCAAAGCTCACCAGCCTCTGCTCGCTTTGTTCACTTGAAATTGTAAAATGATAAATGCTATATATATTTTATCCATGTAACTGATTTTGCCACCCTGGGATAGTTTCAAATTTCTGTAAACTAGCTACGACTGAAATATAATTATTTTAAGCAGCTTAGCACTAATTTAAATATATTTACCAGCAGTCTGTTGGCTGTGGGCCAAGACAGTGTAATGCTCACAAAGCCACCACTGCTAAACTCATTTTAAGAAAGCTGATAATTCAGACCAACAGCAAAAAGGCAAATAAAGTCATTCAACTAAAATATTCCATTCTGTGGTGCTTTGTAAAAACACCGAGGAGAATCACAGAGATATGTGAAGACACAGCTGGAACATGGAAAGCATGTGGTTTCTATTAAACTGTGGGTGTATTTGAGGACATCTGCACATACCCCATTTTTAGGTTATATATAGTGAGTCATGATACTCACTATATATAACCTAAAAATGGGGTATACATAGTGAGTCATGATACTCAAAATCACTTATTTGTTAGTCTCAAAAAGCCACCAGCAAATTATTTTCCATGAGGCTCCTTCCAACCACCGGTTCACCAAAGTGCATGGGGATAACATTTTGCTCTGATTCTGCTGGACTGCTCGGGCACATCGTATATGTCACAACATTTAAAGAACTGTATGAATTTATGGGTATTAAGTCTATCTAACAAGAGTGTACCAGCTCCAGTCAAGTTCAAGCAACTTTATTTGTACCTGAAGGTAAATTTTTCATAAAAATACAACATGTTAAAAATAAACAACAGATGATAAGAACATATGGTATAAATAAAAAAAACTTGATGAGAGACATGAAACATAATAAGAGCATAAAAACACAGCATGGGGTTAAAATGTGTTCAAACTTCCGGCCGTAGGAACAAAACTGCTTTGATAATGCTTGGTTTTACATTTGGGTATTTTATGTGTGCGTCCTGATGGGAGAGGCTGGAACTCGCAGTCAGAGGGTGACAAGTGTCCTTTAAGATTGATCCAGAGATCCTCTGTACCTGCCTGGAGTACAGAGACTCTGGATTTAACTGCAGCGCTCCCATCAGCATACTGCACCACTTCACTGTTTGGTTCAGGCAGTTCTTATTTTTAAGAGACAGATCGCCAAAGCAGGCCACCAATCAGAGGATCAAACCGATTCAATAAAAGCAGATAAAACAGGGTCAGCGGCGATTTGTCAACAGATGATGTTTTCTGCAGACAGTGGTTCCCTTTTTTATACACAGCTTCACAGTTTCCCTCAAAAGTCAGTTTACTGCCAATAATGCCAATAATGGTGCCAAAAAAATTATGTTTCCACACATTCTCCTGTCTGACCCTCTATAAGAGTGAGTTCCTGAGGAAGCCTTTTAGAATATTCAAATAAGGACCATCACATACCTGATACACGCATGATTTAAATAAAATCATAACAAGGAGAACACGTCATTGATAAGGAAAAGGAAAAATTGTTTCGTAGCTCGTGACAGGCTGGCGCCCTCTACAGGCTGTACCCTACCTCATGCCCTATGACAGCTGGGATAGGCTACATGCCCCCCACCCCCATCCCTGTGACCCTGATAGGATAAGCAGAAGAAAATGGATGGATGGCATTTCATAAGTCAATTGAGTAAACTGAATTTTTCAAAATGTGAAAAAATATAAAATGTACTTATGTTGCTGCCAGATGTCACTCAGTGAAACACAGCGATACACATCTGGCTGTAGAGCTCCACTCAGTGTGGGTTCAGGCTCCACTGTAACAGTTCATCCAGATAATATTACAGGTTCTGTGAACAGGCAGTCTGTGGAGTGGGCAGCAGAACGGTAAGTAGCTCATTTGTCTGATCTGAACTAGTGTCTGAAAAAACAGTGAAGGTTGTTGCTGTCATGTTGTGTAAATCTAGAGCTTCTTATAACTGCATCACACACTACCCTTGTAGCTGCTGCATGCTAGGTATGCTATGTTTTTATATCTGTTGTAGATCCATCACTCAGGTCCTGCCCTGGACCTGCAGACCACAGGAAAACGCCACACATATATCTGTCATCTGCTGTCACTGCTACAATAGTTCTTGTACATGTTTTTATTTTAATTTAATAAGTGTATATATTTATTGATTTACAAATTTTAATAGTGTTCACAAAGTGACTAACTGAGCTGTTTCTGGCAGGTATTTAGATATGTGGTTATTAGTAAAATTACTGTTCACTGTTTCCATAAACAGTGAACAAACATGATCAAACATTGATTATCAAGTTTCTGTAGTTGTGGAACAAGTATCCTATTCTAAATCCTATATTTATATAAAAGTAGTAATACTACAGTATATGTATATTTTGTAAAAATAAACCTTCACTGGAGTAAAAGTAAAATACTTCAAACTCTATTTAATTGCTGAGTCATTAAAAAGTACCCCACAGCTGGATATAATTCATTGTCGCTAAATCAGAATATAATTTATTAGTTTATTTATATTTTATATGAATCTAATTCTGCTAAGTGGGATTAAAGTGTTAAATGGAGTTCAAACTAAAATATTTGCCTTTGTATCGTTTTATGAATAAATCAAAAATCACTGTGAAAGAGATGATCTGTGCTACACATCAGTAACTTGCTGTCTTGAGGATTTGTTGACTGTTTGAAGGTATGGTCCTAAGACACACTTCCAACCACACTGGACCAACACCAGTTCATATGCAGGTCCAACACCAGTTCATATGCAGGTCCAAAACCAGTTCATATGCAGGTCCAACACCAGTTCATATGCAGGTCCAACACCAGTTCATATGCAGGTCCAAAACCAGTTCATATGCAGGTCCAACAGGTCAATGGAGGATCCCTTCAGCACATGTCACCATGCTGCACTGACTCACCTAGAACATCAGGCGACATACTGTTTGTAAGAACGCTGTTCGTAGACTTCAGCCCTACGTTCAGTACCCTCATCCCCAGGAGACTGGTGACCAAACTGCTAAATCACTGAGCACACGTGCAGATAAAATCTAGGACTTCTTAACAAACTGATCACAGTCTGTTAGACTACGACTCATCACACCCCCACTCTGACACTCAGCACTGAAGGCCCTCAAGGTTGCGTGCTAAGTCCACTTCTCGATTCCCTGGACTCCCACCACTACACACCAGCCCACAGCACCAACTTAGTCATCAAGCTTGCAGATGACACTGTAGTTGGATTAATACACAATGGTGATTAGTCTGCTTACTGAGTCTGCAAACTGTCACAACAGTGCTCCAACAATAGCCTGGCACTCAATACCTCCAAAACAAAAGAGCTGATCGTTAGCTTCAGGAGCCAGAAACAGGAACCTGCTCCTTTATACACAGGTGAAGATTCTGTGGAGACAGTGTCCTAATTTAAATTCGTTAGCACACACATCTCCCAGGGTCACATATGGACTCTCTGGTGAAGAAGGCACAGAAGTGTCTCTACTTCTTAAGGACACTGAGGAAAGCCAATCTGTCCAAACAGCTGCTGGTGTCCTTCTATTGTGTCCTGCAGTGTCCTCAGCTATAGTATTTAGGTGTAGTTTGCTAGCTGCACTGAGGTTGACGAGAAGACTCTTGAGAGCCTTTGAACCATCAAATCGGCACAGAACCACCAAAACTCAGCCACCTTCATTTGAGCAGCTCTACAGAACAGATAAAAATATCATCAAGGATTCTTCTCGTACTAGCCACCACCTTTTCACACTGTTGCCCTCTGGAAAATGCTACTGATCGATCTGGGCCCATAACTCCAGACTACAGAAAACCTTCTGTCCAAACACCATCAAAGCCTTGAACTTGGTCTAAAAACACTGTGTATTGTCACCACTAAGAACATCCAGTGCAATATCACAGAGTACTGTGAAATGGATATAGCCATGGCCGAAAATGTTGGCACCCCTGAAATTTTTCCAGAAAATTAAGTATTTCTCCCAGAAAATGATTGCAATCACACATCTTTTGTTATGCACATGTTCATTTCCTTTGGGTGTATTGGAACAACAGAAAAAAACACAAAAAAAAGCCAAAATTCATATAATTCTATGCAAAACTCCAAAAATGGGCCAGACAAAATTACTGGCACCCTCAACTTTATATTTGGTTGCACACCCTTTGGAAAAAATAACTGAAATCACCCACTTCCTATAACCATCAGCAAGCTTCTTACATCTCTCACTTGGAATTTTGGAGCACTCTTCTTTTGCAAACTGCTCCAGGTCTCTGATATTTGAAGGGTGCCTTCTCCCAACAGCAATTTTAAGATCTCTCCACAGGTGTTCAATGGGATTTAGATCCGGACTCATTGCTGGCCACTTCAGAACTCTGCAGCTCTTTGTTTTCATCCATTTCTTTGTGCTTTTTGAAGCATGTTTGGGGTCCATTGTCCTGCTGGAAGACCCATGACCTTGGACACAATCCCAGCTCTCTGACACTGAGCCCTGATTTGCGACCCAAAATCCTTTGGTAATCTTCAGATTTCAAGATGTCTTGCACACAGTCAAGGAATCCAGTGGCAGAGGCAGCAAAATAACCCCAAAACATCTTTGAACCTCCTCCATATCTGACTGTAGGTACTGTGTTGTTTTCTTTGTAGGCCTCGTTCCGTTTTCGGTAAACAGTAGAATGACGTGCGTTACCAAAAAGTTCTATCTTGGTCTCATCTGTCCACAAGACATTGTCCCAGAAGGATTTTGGTTTACTCATGTACGTTTTGTCAAACTGCAGTCCAGCTTTTTTATGTCTCTGTGTCAGCAGTGGGTCCTCCTGGGTCTCCTGCCACAGCGTTTCCTTTCATTCAAATGTTGACAGATAGTTGGCGCTGACACTGATGCAGCCTGAGCCTGCAGGACAGCTTGGATTTCTTTAGAACATGATTGGAGCTGCTTATCCACCATGCGGACTATCCTGCACTGCAACCTTTCATCAGTTTTTCTCTTCCATCCACGTCCAGGGAGGTTAGCTACAGAGCCGTGGGCTGTAAACTTCCTGATTATGTTGCGCACCGTGGACAAAGCAACATTAAGATCTCTGTAGATGGACTTGTAACCTTGAGATTGTTGATATTTTTCTGCAATTTTGGTTCTCAAGTCCTCAGACAGTTCTCTTCTTATGGAGTAAGATAACTGTCACATTAAAACAATCCTAATCCACACAGTTTCTCAATTACAAATATGAATGTTAGAATTGTGCACAGACCATTTTGACAGTTATCTTACTCCATATTGTCTCCTCTTTCTGTTCTCCACGTTTAGTGAGGCACACACAGACACACAACGCGAACCTGAAATTAGCATGAAATTATATAAAGTTTGCTTTATATTATATAAAGCTCTTTTATAAAGCTCTTTTGTTTTTGTTTTTCCAATACACACAAAAGAAACATGAACATGTGCACAGCAAAATGTGTGATTGTAATAATTTTCTGGGAGAAATACTTTCAAGGCATTTTCAGCCATGACTGTATGTGTGTGTGTTTCCTGTCATTCCTGTGTGTGTGTATTTTAACTTATATTTGTTCTTTTTACCACAGCTGAGGGGACCAAAGTTGCAGACTGTGCAAAGGTACTTCAGAGACTATCCACCACATAGTAACAGCATGTAAGATGCAAGCTGAGAGGCATAACCACAACCAAGTGGCTGGAATAGTGTAAAGGAATATCTGTGCTGCATATGGACTAGAAGTCCCCAAATCCTAAATTTAGAATTCCACAATAAGTGAACCGCAATATAGTGAGGGACGGCTGTACAGGTATTCTTTTAAATTCTGTTCTAACTTCTCTCTTCCTTTCACTCCGCTTCAAACAGAGGGATGAGGCTCTCTGTCACAGCAGGTATGTGGGGTGACTGCCAGGGATTCCAGCGCAAATTTTTTGCATTGCATTTTATCATAATGCTGATAAATGCTGATTTTATCATAATGCTTTATTTAAAAGCCAAACAGTAAGCTTTATTATTTAATGGTAACTACCTGTCTAGAGTGGACAGGTGTGTGTGTGTGTGTGTGTGTGTGTGTGTGTGTGTGTGTGTGTGTGTGTGTGTGTGTGTGTGTGTGTGTGTGTGTGTGTGTGTGTGTGTGTGTGTGTGTGTGTGAGATTAAAAAGTGCACACCATCATGCCACAAGAACTTTTTATAGCAGTGTAAAACTACAGGTTTATGATTAGGTTGAGCTCCTACTTTAGTAACAAAGGAGAATAAGTGTTATCTTTATTTTGCATATAAATGTTTGGCAAGTAAAACCAGGCAATGAGGATGCTCAACCTTATAAAGCATGAGCACTGTTTAAATGAGACCAGTAAAGTAGGAAATCATTGTAAACTGGGAAGAACAAGTGAAGGAGAAGTGCTGCTATGGCAGAGCATGTGCTTTGTTGGTAGGGACACAATAGGAGTCACTCACACATCTTATGCTCGAGTTAACCTCAATGAAGGATGGCACAATGACTGTTGCCAAATTCTTTCCATCTCAGCAAACATACCTACTGGCTGGTTCCCAAGGAATATGAAATGCACACACACACAAGGCAGGAAGATTTAAGTCAGTTCTACTAGGTGCTCCACTTAGTGCTCCAACCTATTACTGTTAGTAACAGCATCAACAACTTATTGTTCATTCTCTTCATGATGCTGTGATGGTGTAATGAATGTGATGTCGTCTGGGTGACAGCAGTGCATGTCCCTTTGGGAAGCATATTGCTATGGCAACTTATGCTGCACAGCTAACCTAGATTATGCTTCCAATAAGAGATCAACATGTACAAACTCACAATCTACTGACCAATAGATCCATTTAAAAAATGAGTCACCATTTCTGGAAAGTCACGGGAATTTCAATATGCAGAAAGCATGAGGTTCTATAGTTTTTAGAGACCATTTAAAGTCATTTCCTGACAATTCTCAATAAAATATATTGCAGAGAAACTTTACAGCTTTCCCTCTTCCTGCTGCCTGCAAACAATCTTTATGTTTTGTAAATCTTAATACAAGGATGTGATCCTAAAAAGGCATTGTAATTTTGACCTTATATAAAACTTGCAAGTAAGTCTTCATACTGGTTTCATTGATGTTTTACAATGTTTCCTTTTCTTGCTCTTTTCCCTGTTAACATCATAGTGTTGCAGCTGATAGAATGGGACAAAAACATTCTAATGTACCACAGAAACACCTTCATTTCAGCACTTCATTAACTTATGGCTGGATGTATCATCACAGAAAAGTGTAATATCATCAGATCTTCTCATCTTCCGGTGATAGAGCTTTAGTAGTGAGAAGTCTTCTAACTTGCACCGTCAGCATTTTTGCCAGCTATTTTTTTTTTTGCCAACAGTGAAAGCACGTAATGCACACACACTCATACAACGTTCTTAATATTATGTTATACACACTGTAGGCCTGCAGCATGCTAAGGTGCTATCGCACACACTGACCCCACAGGTCTGGCGGCAGCAACTGTGTTAATTGAACTCTGGATTTAGTGATTTAACTTCAGGGATTTTTTTAACATTCTAGTTATTATAGATGTAAAATTGCCGTTGTAAAGGACGCTTCCAGTTATCCATGTTTTTGATTGATTATGTACTGCCAATATCCCCTCTTGATGCACTAGATTATGAAACCCTGGGAAGCTGACAGCCACCTTTGTGTGACCAATTAGTCTGATTGATGATGACAGGACAAGTGAAGCCAGATTTGGAAAAAGTATTCCAGGGATGTTGAAATGACTACATTGTATAGCCCCCCGATAAGTTCTCATAACAGCAGTCAGACAAATCCAATTTTTCACATGTGAAATGATCAATTTGTTGCAGCAACAGTTTGTCACAGCTCATCACTACCCACAAATTTGGGAAGAAGAAATTGAGAAATAATGAATAAGCTCACCCCACTTCCCCACCCCCTTGGATCCTACAGGGCCAATCATGAAAACAAATTAAAGTAGCTCTAAAGGGCTGACCACACATCAAAGATTTCAGTGGGGTGGCTGTAGCCCAGGTGGTACTACTAAGGTTACTGTTTGATCCCTGGCTGCCAAATTATCCTTATTTAAGCAAGATACCAAACTGCAAGTTGCTCTCTGAGCATTCAGTGTGACTGTGTGTGTGACAGAAAGCACTTAGGCCTGGAAAACAGTCGTGTGAATGAGTGAAAGAGGTCTGTTGTATAAAGCGCTTTGAGTAGAAAAGCACTTTTTAAGAAGCAGTCCATTTAAAAGAGTTGTAGCTTTTTCAACATAATTGACGATCTAATCTTTGAAACAGTGTCTCATTATAACATTGGTATATATTAAAATCACCATTATGAAATAGTTGATGACATAGGTCAACTACTGACCACTGCAGGGATGCCAAAGAAATATTTTATCACTGCTATAAATCTACTATTACAGACACATTGTAAAAAACACTGCTCACACTTCTCTGTTAACAGCTGACACAAAGAGAAGACTGCAGATTATAGACAGACTTTCTCTACCCACTCTGTCCTTTGTGACAAGCCACCGTGTTACAGTCCAGCATTTGTTCAGTGCATTTTGTTTTTCAGACACACAGTTTTCCAGGAGAGCGTGCTCATTTTTAGTTTGACCTTCAGATAAAGAGCTTTGAATGGCTGCATCTGTAAGAGTTCTGCAGACGTGCTGCTTTGCAATGGTACAGTCTCTTTAAAATAACAATTTCAGAGCAGTTGTCAGAAAATTATAGAATTTCTTATAAGAAGCATATGGGAATGTGTCCCTGCTGAAAAGCACACAGTCTGTTCTTGCTTGCATACTAAAGTTGTGTGTTTCTTGTCTTTAAGTAAAAAGTGGGTTCATTTTATTTATTGAGATAAACTGGAGCCGATTTACAACAGCGTTATCACCCTGCCATCACTGCAGCATGACATCCGAAGATATAAGCTGAAAGCTTTGGCAGCAGACAAAGATGCCCTCACGTCTTCATCTCAATGTCAGAAAGTAACCTCTGCCTGATCATAACTGGTTGACTGAGAAATGCATCTACATGTTTTAAAACAAATTCATATATACAATTTTTGAGTGAAAGACCTTTTCTGTTAGGCACTTAGTGGTGAGAGTGCAGCTGGAGTACATAAACCACATTTACACTGTAGAGTGCCGGGTTCATTCTGAACACAAAGGCACTTGAAGGAGAGCAGCAGTGAATTTCAGTCTAAATATAAAAAAAAAAGCCCTGTGCTCAGCGTTATTGGTTTTGTATAGGTGTACATTCTCTTATATTCCAGAAAGCAGATTATTGTTAAATCTGATATCTGATTGAGGACAGACTACAAAATTCAAAGAGTGTGCATAATCTGGCAGCGTTTTAAAGCTGATAACTAATTTTTAAAAAAGCAACTAATTTCACTGCCAGTAACTGAAACAGCTCAACCCTGACGTGTTAAACATATTTTTTTTAGTGTCTCTTTTGTGTCCACGTTGCACACTGATGACTCCTGACTCACTGAACGTTCCTCGTACTACAACACAGAAAAGTGTAAATAACCGATTTCCTCTTTCAAAGGTATGTCCTTTAAAAAATGCTCCTAATGTGATTCCATCACATCAGATTAGTTTCCTCTGATTGAGGTCAAATGTAGTTCAGCCAGCATATTTATAATTAAAATGACGGCTTCAGTGCTAGCTCTGCCTAACCTTGACTTTTAAAACTTCTAATTCCGTTTGCTAATTCAAGCAGAGAAGATGTAGAGCCGGTAAACAAACTCCCAGAAAATCTGAGCCGGCAGATATGACTGTGTCTGCCATATCAAGTGCACACTGAATGAAGCGTCATGTTCACTCAAATCACTGGAATATTTGAATATGATTGGAGACTGATTGTAAGACTGTGAACAAAGACAATGAGTGCTCTTTCAAAATATGACAGCTCCCACTTTTACTGTACAGATTACTCATGCTGCTTCATCCACCCACATCCTCAGCTTTCATCTGCTCTGTATTCATGTTAAAAAGGGAAATTTAGTATCTCGGGGGGGGCAAAGGGGGTTAGGATATAATAATGTAAAGCAAAGGAAGCTGCTACACTGTTGAAACACATTCCATCCATTTCTAAAACTTTACCTTATTTTTAATTCCTGCATGAGCACAAAATTAAGACCAGAGGATTCAGGAGGAGCGCTGGATGTTTCTTGGTCACCACCAGCTGGATGCAGAGACCACATGCGGTCTCAGACGTTTCATCTCAGTGAGGTACCAGATTGCTTGAAAAGTAATATTTCCAGCTTTTTTTTATTTAATTTTGATGATTACGGCTTATAGTTCATGAGAATCAGAAATCCGATGTCTCTAATTAAAAGAATATTTCCTAAGGTCAATAAAAGAAGGATTTACAATACAGAAATGTCCAACGTCTGAAAAGTATCTTAATTTATACCCTCAATGCTTGGTTGGGGATCTCTCACCATGAAGTGCTGCATCATTGCAGCACAGCATGGAGGCCATCAGCTCCTCACTGCTGAGGTATTATTGAAGCCTGTGTTGATCTGATAGCAGCCTCTACCTGGTATTTTTGGCTTGTGTGTTCATCCTGTGGACAATATCCCACAGTAATGACATGGTCAGCAAACCATTTGGTAATAATTTTTGCTCTGCAGGCAAAAGTCAAGTTATTAAGTTGTGCTGGAATAGGAAATCAAGATCTGTATAAAGCTTGTCAGCAGGTGATGGAAGGTACATGAGGTGCTCTAAAACATCCTGGTAGATGGCTGCATTGACTGTGGACTTCATAAAACACAGTAGAGCAACCACCACCAACATCAGAAAGATACCAGGACACCAGGAAGCAGAGTTGCAGTCTTACACGCCTCTCTGCAGCTCCTCTCTTTCTGCCATTCCCCCAAAACCCCATCCCCATAGAGTCGGTGCCTGCTCCCAGACCACCAAAAAACAAAGCTAAAATCAGCAAAAAACTATTTAAGCATAAAAATTCAAAAACAATAAATAATACAGCTTCATCAACTGCACCAAAGAATAAAACAATTAAATGTGGATTATTAAACATTAGGTCTCTCTCTTCCAAGTCCCTATTAGTAAATGATTTAATAATTGATCAACGTATTGATTTATTCTGCCTTACTGAAACCTGGTTACAGCAGGATGAATATGTTAGTTTAAATGAATCAACACCCCCGAGTCACAGTAACTGTCAGAATGCTCGAAGCACAGGTCGAGGAGGAGGAGTAGCAGCAATCTTCAATTCCAGCTTATTAATTAATCAAAGACCCAGACAAAGTTTTAATTCTTTTGAAAGCCTGACTCTTAGTCTTGTCCATCCTAATTGGGAAAATCAAAAACCTGTTTTATTTGTTATTATCTATCGTCCACCTGGTCCTTACTCAGAGTTTCTGTCTGATTTCTCAGACTTTTTATCTGATTTAGTGCTCAGTTCAGATAAAATAATTATAGTGGGTGCTTTTAACATCCATGTAGATGCTGAGAATGACAGCCTCAACACTACATTTAATCTATTGTTAGATTCAATTGGCTTCTCTCAAAATGTAAAGGAGCCCACCCACCACTTTAATCATACTCTGGATCTTGTCCTGACATATGGCATATAAACTGAAGACTTAACAGTATTCCCTGAAAGCCCCCTCCTGTCTGATCATTTCTTAGTAACATTTACATTTACTTTAATGGATTACACAGCAGTGGGGAATAAGTTTCATTACAGTAGAAGTCTTTCTGAAAGTGCTGTAACTAAGTTTAAGGATCTAATTCCTTCATTATTATGCTCTTCAGTGCCAACACAGTGCAGAGCAGCTACCTAAACTCTGCTCCCAGTGAGGTCGATTATCTCGTCAATAGTTTTACATCCTCACTGCGTACGACTTTGGATACTGTGGCTCCTCTGAAAAGGAAAGCCTCAAATCAGAAGTGCCTGACTCCATGTTATAATTCGTAAATGCACAGCTTAAAGGAGATAACCCAAAAGCTGGAGAGGGAATGGAGTCTCACTAAATTAGAAGATGCTCATTTAGCCTGGAAAAAGAGTTTGTTGTCTATAAAAAAGCCCTCCGTAAAGCTAGGACATCTTACTACTCATCATTAATTGAAGAAAATAAGAACAACCCCAGGTTTGTTTTCAGCACTGTAGCCAGGCTGACAAAGAGTCAGAGCTCTGTAGAGCCGAGTATTCCTTTCACTTTGACTAGTAGTGACTTCATGGATTTCTTTACAAACAAAATTTTAGACATTAGAGAAAAAATGATTCATAACCATCTCAAAGATTATTCTTCATGTTCGGCTGCTTTCAGCACTGCTGGTATTTGTTTAGACTCTTTGGCTCCAGTTGATCTTTCAGAGTTAACTTCAATAGTTACTTCCTCCAAACCAGCAACATGTTTGTTAGATCCCATTCCTACTAGACTGTTCAAAGAAGTCTTTCCAATTATTGATGCTTCTATCTTAAAAATGATCAACCTGTCTTCATTAGTTGGCTATGTACCACAGGCCTTCAAGGTGGCTGTAATTAAACCTCTACTTAAAAAGCCATCACTGACCCAGCTGTCTTAGCTAATTATAGGCCAATCTCCAACCTTCCTTTTCTCTCAAAGATTCTTGAAAGAGTAGTTGTAAAACAGCTAACTGATCATCTGCAGAGGAACGGTTTATTTGAAGAGTTTCAGTCAGGTTTCAGAATTCATCACAGTACAGAAACAGCATTAGTGAAGGTTACAAATGATCTTCTTAGAGCCTCTGACAGTGGACTCATCTCTGTTCTTGTCCTGTTGGACCTCAGTGCAGCTTTTGATACTGTTGACCATAACATTTTATTACAGAGATTAGAGCATGCATACATGCTTCCCTTAGGCAGTATTATTAGAAAGCATTGCATCAATTTTCATTGTTATACAGATGATACTCAGCTTTACCTATCAATGAAGCCAGATGACACACATCAATTAGTTAAACTGCAGGAATGTCTTAAAGACATTAAGGCCTGGATGACCTCTAATTTTCTGCTTCTAAATTCAGATCAAACTGAAATTCTTGTACTCGGCCCCACAAATCTAAGAAACATGGTGTCAAACCAGATACTTACTCTGGATGGCATTACTTTGGCCTCCAGTAACACTGTGAGAAATCTTGGAGTCATTTTTGACCAGGATATGTCCTTCAATGCACATATTAAACAAATATTTCTCAGAGCGATGCTGAAAAGCTAATTCATTCTGGGCTGGACTATTGTAGTTCATTATTATCAGGCTGTCCTAAAAGCTCCCTGAAAAGCCTTCAGCTGATCCAAAATGCTGCAGCTAGAGTACTGACAGGGACTAGAAAGAGAGAGCAGATTTCTCCCATATTGGCTTCTCTTCATTGGCTCCCTGTTAAATCTAGAATAGAATTTAAAATTCTTCTCCTCACCTACAAGGTCTTGAATAATCAGGCACCATCTTATCTCAAAGACCTCATAGTACCATATCACCCCAACAGAGCACTTCGCTCTCAGACTGCTGGCTTACTTGTGGTTCCTAGGATACTTAAGAGTAGAATGGGAGGCAGAGCCTTCAGCTTTCAGGCCCCTCTTCTGTGGAACCAGCTCCCAGCTTGGATTCAGGAGACAGACACCCTCTCTATTTTTAAGATAGTAAGGGCTGGATCAGGTGACCCTGAACTCTCCCTTAGTTATGCTGCTATAGGCCTAGGCTGCTCCTGGGGGGTTCCCATAATGCACTGTTTCTTTTCATTCACCTCTTTTTACTCTGTTTATACCCCACTCTGTATTTAATCATTAGTTATTATTAATCTCTGTCTCTCTCCCCTTACAGCAGATGACCCCCCCTCCCTGAGCCTGGTTCTGATGGAGGTTTCTTCCTGTTAAAGGGAGTTTTTCCTTCCCACTGTCACCAAGTGCTGCTCATAGGGGGTCGTTTTGACTGTTGGGTTTTCTCTGTATTATTGTAGGGTCTTTACCTACAATATAAAGTGTCTTGAGGCGACTGTTTGTTGTGATGTGGCGCTATATAAATAAAAGTGAATTGAATTGAATCAGCATGGCACACCAAATCACCACAATCTGCAAAATTTTACACTGCACTTCAAACACCTTGGAATCTGTGCCTCTCCACATTTCTTCCTCTAGGACCTTGATTTCCAAATGAAAAAAAGTTCATGATTCTTCAGCTTATTCATGAGCATGAACGTTGTTGTAGACTCAGACGATTCACGCTGGGAGATAAAATACTCGATGGTGAGCTTGGTGAAGGATAGAGATGAGTTTGGCTTGAGGTGTGAAATTCAATCATTCCCGCTTCACTCCACTGTGATAACAGCTCACACTGGTCCAGAGAGCAGATGTTCCTGTATTGCAACAGCATTTTTTGGATGTTGCAACACCCTCACACAGTACCACTGTGAAACTCGCCCTGGCGTGTGTTCACAACCTTATAGGTTACCTAAGCACAATATGCAAATAGTTTAGAAGGAATTGGCTGCTGTGCTGGAGATGGGAGTAAGAGATGAGTCGCACAGTGCATGGTGTAGCCCCATAGTTCTTGTAGTATAAAAGATGGATCTGTGCAGTTCTGTGTAGATTATCTCAGAGTGAATGAGGAGTCACATTTTGATGCATATTCCATGTCCCAGGTTGCCGAACTCCCGGACCAGTTGGGCACTGGATTTGACCGAAGGCTCCTGGCAGATTCCCCTGTCTCCAGTGTTCCGGCCACTTTCCAGCGCCTCGTGGACAGGGTGCTGCGTCCACACACTACATATGCTGCTGTCTACTGTACCTGGATGATGTCATCATCCACGGTTGTGCCCAAAACATCACATTGTGGTAATTCAGGGGCTATTCAGGAGCTTTCTCTGGTATGTGGACTTCAATTTTTGTCTTTACATGGCTTGTTAGTCCACCCCCCAGTCTTTTACTTTTTTTGATTGTGCGTTCCATCATTTCTATTTGGGCATCATCCACAGTGACGGAGCATGTGCGACAGGCGGCCGCTGTACTGGAGTCTCTGAGGCAGGTGGGGTTCATGTGCAGAAATGTGCAGTTGGATGGAAGGAGTTGCAGTATCCAAGTTATCACTTGGGAGGTGGGCAGGTGCGCCCTCAGCTCTGCAGACTGATGCCTGAAGTAGAGGGCTGTGGTCAGTTTTGTCCCAGCAGATGGAGGGGGTGTCAACCGCCCAGTAGTTTACATCAGCTCAAAACTATCGCAGTCTGAGAACTGTAGAAAAAGAGCACTTGCGAGCACAAGGGGGCCATAAACACTATCCTTTTGAGTTGCCGCAATCAAATTTTAGCAACACCAGCATCCACATCATTTTTCACTTAATTCAGCCCTCTGTAGGTTCATCATTTTTATTTCCATCAACGATGTGGCATCCTTTTGTTCCAAACACATTACTCAGTTCCTATCAATATAGGTATCCAGCATCACTTTTTTCCCACTGAAATCTGAATTGTCTGTATTTTCAAAGTGTCCCTTTATTTTATTTTATTTATTTATTTAGTGTAGTAAAACCTAAGTAAGCTTCAAGCTTCTGCCTGCGTGCACTAAAATCTGCCTGATCAGTAAGACATCGGACAATTTGCTTTGACAAACTTTCACAGGGAAATCTTTGTTTCATTATTGAAGAACTCACTGTGTGAAAAGCCTTAGAACAGTAAAAAGGACCGTTTTTGTCGGTTTTTTGTTTGTTTTTTTTTAAACTAGAAGACAGTGTTATGGCTGAGAATTTTGGTCTTTGCTTATGCACAGACAATCCAGTCCTAATGATACAATGGTGTAGGTTTACATCAAAGCAATTATAAGACATGGATAGATAATCCTAATAAAAAAGTAAGGTAATTTTGATGAAGGCAGGTGAATTCCAGTAGTTTAACCAATATCAGTTTCTGATCACCCAAAACCAGTGTTAATTTTGTTGACAAAATATTTTCTTCATAGGTTTCGCCAACGGCCTTTTATCCCATGACGAAAGGATACAAACAATGACGAAATTAATTGCCACTTTCGTCTTGACAAAAGTGTCAATTAATTTCGCAAGAACATTAATTTACACTTTCGAAAATGGTTTCATCTTGATGAATCGTCATTGTTTTTATCCTTTTAGATGGTTTTAATTTAGTAATCGTCTTGTTTTCGTCATGAAAAAAAGGGTCGTTGATGAAAACTATGACGAAAATATTTTGTCAATGAAATTAACATTGCCCAAAACTCTGAAGTACTGAAGACCAGAAGCTGTTAGCCCTTCAAACTGTGTTAGCTCACACCAAGAGCTTTCATCTGTCTGTGAGCTGTATGCTTACACTGTGTGGTACTACCAAGCAGTCACAACAAGGGTGCTCATATTTAATTGTGATGGTCTTTGAAACAGCCCCTGGTTTTTGTTATAATCCTCATTTTGACCTCCTTTGTGGTTTTTCATGTTGATTGCTCCTGTCTTCCTCACCGTTCTGCCTGTGAGTCTGTCCTCTGTCCTTTCAGTTTACGCCTTGCTTTATTTTGAGTTTTGGCTCCTCTTGTGGATTTCTGTTGTGACTTTCCTCCTTGGCTGCTTTTCCTGCCTTCATTATTGTCCTGATTGAGCCTTATTATCCATAAGGCGTGTGTGTGTGTGTGTGTGTGTGTGTGTGTGTGTGTGTGTGTGTGTGTGTGTGTGTGTGTGTGTGTGTGTGTGTGTGTGTGTGTATTTTGTCTGCATTTTATGCCTTGTTCTTTCTACTCCCTCATTTGGATTTTGTCAGTCTTTTGAACTGTTATGCCTCTTTAATGCTGCATGAATTTAAAAGAAGCTTATTAACTGGTGCCCCCCTCACTTATCATCTTTGTGCTAAGCTAAGCTAACCATGCCTGATGCAGATCTGTGCTGAACACATAGACATAAGATTCATATCAATATTGTCATTTGGACATTTTCCAGTGCTAACCCTAACCAGTTCCCCAATGGTACTTGAAACGATATCCTCCGTCTTGTGAGTTGTACCTTTTTTTCTCCATGCCGCGTCTGTGCTGAGTTGTTCTGTGTCCCAGAGGGTTTCATCACAATCCCCACTGAATCTTTAACATGCTCCATGGATTCATATCATAATCGTACTCAAACCACAGCGCCTGTTCTGCCAAATACTGTATATAAATGATCCACTCTCCTTTGATGTACAGTAATCCTTTCCGACTAGAGTGCAATTCAAAATCCATAACCTGCTTCATTTTTCAAACTAGACCTTATTTTCTTTCGTTTTCTTCCATCATCACTATTGATTGTGTTCAAGATTTCATCACTTACTTCACTAGTGAGCGTGATATTGCTTGAATAGACTTGAAATGCTGCTCTTCAAAACACAGCCACAGGGGAAATACAGTGTCCAACAGCTAAACCCAAGAAACAATTTAAACGCACTACATCACACACACACACACACACACAGCAGAAGGCCCACATGCTTTTATGTCAAGTTGTCATTTTTCCTCCCTTGTTATATTTCATATAAAATAGTTACCTAGAGTTGGTTAACTGGGCATTGTTCAAGTGATGCTGAATTCATGTCATACTGGATTTTCTGTATGCAGGTCTGCTGACTGGAAAATGCTGCTTATGCCATCATTCTCATGGAAATACAAGGAGGATACATTTCAGTGTTTTGCTGGCAGTGTTGCCTCCCATGTGGCATCACAAATTTAGGAAGTGTGACAACACAAGCAGTAAACATTACAAGCAATCCAAGCGTGGCAGCCCAAATATTAAAGATGAAAATTATTATTGTCTCTCATAGTCTTGTTTTCTCTTTCTGTGTATGCGTCTACTGTGCACACACATGCTACTGTACAGATGTGTGTTGGTATACTTGGTATAATTGTATTAACAGGGGTATATAGAGTCTATACACACTGTGCTTACAGGCAGTTCAGTATTTTCAATTCCATGTCATTTATGGTATTTTAAGTGAAATTCATTTCATTTTAAGAGTAACAATTTGATTAATTATTATGGGATGTAATATGCTGACTACCTGACCCCTGAAACCCCTCTATAATCAGTCACAGCAGTTTATGAAATAGCCATGAAATTTATATCTACTGATTCTTTTTTTTTTGTGACACTGAGATTTGTGTTTGGGGAACAGAGGTTTGTGTAGGTGCTCACATTCAGAGACAGAAGCTCAAATTCTACATGTGACTGATGATTTAATTTTACACTTGTGTTTCATTTTCACTCACTGTTAGTTTACAAAAACATATGTTTACCACATTTGAAAGCTTCAGTTATAGTTTGGCTGGGAGAATAAATATATGCACTGGATGTTAAATGGACTCATATTTTTGGCCTCTAAAGTGCTTTTTTAACATTTTGCTTATACTGCTGCTGTTATTAAAAAAAAAAAAAACTATGTCCATGAAGAAGAAAAAAATGAAACATCACACGTCATCATTTTACAGTTTGCCATGAGGCCGGGCTGATGCGATTACATCTTGACTACACAAAGCCTGGTAAACTAACCAAACAGTGACAAAAAGCATCAGAGCTACACAACACACAGATGCATCACACACTCAGTCCAGGAGATCAACACAGCCACACACACACACACAAACCAGTGACACTCTTAGGTGTGTCTGAACAGAACTTCAGCAGCGAGCTTTAGTTTACACTTTGGTCCATATATTTGGACAATGATTTGTCTTTTTTATTTTATTTCATTTTTATAATGTGGATTTTACATCAAACAATCAAGATCTGATGAAAATGCAGCGTTTCAGCTCTAATTCAAAGCGTTTTCACCCGTGTTCAGCTACACAGACAGACTTTTCTTCTTTTCACTGCTCGTCTAACCCCACCCTCAGGATCAAGTGTGAAGTTTTCTCATTTCTGCTTATACGTGATGGCTGTATGGAGCATATCATACTCACTTACTGACTGGCTCCTATATGTGTTGTATAAATGGTACTCTTCTTTCTCAGACACGTTTCACTTCTGTTAACTTTCCCTTCTTCTACCATCTGTTACCACCAGCTTGACAGGCTCAGCTTTGTTTGCTGTAAAGCAAATAGCATGGCCGGGCTATAAAGCAAACCAGCTCATTTGTGGTCCAAATGTTTGACGTGGTTGCTGGCTGTCTGTATGGTCTCCATGACTGCATAAACAAGCATTATTTAATGAGGAAGAAGTCGTATGTTTGTCTGAGAAGATTCTTCAGCTGAGCATCAAAACATCATTTGATGCTTTTGGAATGAACAGCTGTGAAAGAGTGACGTGTCTCATCAGTAACAGTCTCAGCTGCCTCTTAAAATTATGCACCTAATGCTGCATTAATAAAAAGAAAGGGAAATGAACTTGTTCATTAAAGGATGTTGTCATTATGACATGCAAATGCACAAGGACCCACTGAGCTGCACACTAAGTGAATCTTCTTATTTACAAGTCCTGAGTGAGGCCCAGAGCCCGGAGAATAATGTTCAGTTACTGACAGTGAGGCGTCTCAGGGAATGAAGTCTTTCTAAAAACCTGCGACGTTTAGCTCGTCTGCTCCATTAGACACTGACCTTCATACTAATGCTGACCAAAGCAGCCGGCACCAACGCATCTAATTCAACCCCCCACGCTGGAGAGGTAACAAAGGCATGAAGTGCAGGTACAAACTGGTGTGTTTACTGCACACAAATTCAACTTAAAATGTCTTCCTTTAGATTTGAGGAACCTTCCATGACTGATGAAAAACTCTCTATGCTGTGTAGTCAGACCTCCTCCTTGACCTGAACATTTCAGTTAATGTTACTTTTCTAAGTGGAAGAGCCATCTGCACTCTAACACTGTCAGAAGTCAATGTATGAAACACACTGTCCACTGTTTCTGTGAAGTGACCCTGAATGTGACTTCTTCCACACACAAGTAATCCAATTTCCTGACCTCACCTGTCTGCATTACATCTCCTCAAAAACTCTGGGATATTTCAGCATACCCAGCAGGCTGGAGTCATGGTTACAGAGCTGCTAGGTCAAATGTGACCATGGTTCAGTCTATCAGTGCTTCCAGCTGATCTGTATCACACTTTATCTTCAATGGGCTGTGAGAAAATTCACTTATGAGATTTCTATTATCAGTAGCTGTCAGCATGTGTCTGTCTTCAAAAGACACAATCACATCTGAACTCTTACTCTGTTTCAGTGTTCCCTGCTCGCCTGGTTAATAATAACCTTACCCCTGTAAAAGTTTGGCTCTAAACACATTTTATAAACTCACTGTAAAATCTGTGTTATCATTATAACAACAGCAATGCTATTCTGACTCTACTGTTTTGTTTGTGTGTGTGTGTGTGTGTGTGTGTGTGTGTGTGTGTGTGTGTGTGTGTGTGTGTGTGTGTGTGTGTGTGTGTGTGTGTGTGTGTGTGTGTGTGTGTGTGTGTCTTTCTAAATGGACACTGATTACTCATAAATGTGCTGTATCATTTTCAAGCTTCTATTTTGAACAATGAATAAGAATAAAAATGTCAGAGCACATGAGACTTGATGATGGGATCAGTAAATTAACAGCAAACTCTTTAAGGCCTCCTCTTAACATCATAGTGTTCAACAACAGCAGGAAAACCCACTGGTAAGGCACAAATGCTAATACTGAGCTCTTTTTATTAACATTAGCTGCTTCTTTAAACTCAGCATTAGCTTTTCTCCCAGCTCGCTTCAGTGTGGAATAATACTGAGTTCTTGTATTGCTGTTCAATCAGGAAGTGTGGTTTTAAAGATGTTATCTTAGCCTGTATTCATTATGTCTGGCCTGCTGACCTCCCACAAGCTGTAACTGCCTGGGATTTTATTTTGTTGTTTCTGCCATTACCTGTTTAATTTTCTTATCTGTTTGTCGTGCATTTTAGTTCTGCTTCGCCCAGCTATTGTTTCCCACCAGCTTTGTATGTACGAATATGTGTGCAGTTAGGCAAAGCAACGCACAAACATGCAGCAACTGAAGGTGGCTGTAGTAAAGGCAAGGCAGGGAATCTAAGGGAAGAAACACAGCATTTTGTGATAACTATTTTAAGTCCTTAGATGAAAATCCTTCGCAATTCAAGATTACAGAAGTCAATGAGTGTGTCAGGTTTGGCTGTGCGGAGCGTGGTGGTTGCTTGCAGACCCGAATGCAGAATGCAGTGCACAGAATGTAAAGTTTAGCATTTATTGAAGAATTAACAAAAGTAACTCGCAGGAAACCAAAATCCAAAAGCCACAGGGAGTCACTGGGAAACACTAGGAGAGCGCAGCTGTGTGGGACAAATCCACAGAGGACACACGCAGACAGAGACAATAAATGAGTGATAATGAGGGAAGAGGAACACAGCTGAAGCTTATCACGAAGAATGAGGCAAAGGAAGTGAATTAAATACCAAATGCACAAGACAAAGGCTACCAAAATAAAACAGGAAATAACTAAACAAAGGGCTGGCGGAGACCTGGCAGATGAGGACGGACAACTGGGGGAAGGATATACTCTAAAACAACTCAGGACCAAGGACAGAACTGACTACACTAAGTGGGAAAAGTACATGAAACAATAGAAATCCTAAGAAAACCAAAGATCACATAGATGAATTTAAAAATATATATATTTCATAAAATCCAAAAAACCCTCTAAACTGCTGGGTAAACAGAGCATGACAGACTGCAAAGGGGTTTCACACAAGGATTTAAAATGATCTTTATAATTTAAATTATGTTAGTTTGCCCAATTACGTTTGATCCTTTGAAAATGGGGAACTATGTATAAAAATATCTGTAACTCCTCAACAGTTAATGCAGAACTTTTATTAAAGCCTTTGAATTAAAGTCTTCAGTCACAGATGGATTGATTTAAAACCCACTGCGTCTGTGTACAGAGGCAACATCACAAAGACTGTATCAATGTGACTTCCTAGGGTAAAGCTTATGGGTTTTAGATTTATTTCCTTCATGTATGGACACTGGACTCCATCCTCAGTGGATTTTCTTTTGATCCTAATATGCATCAAACCTGGACTGTAATTGTAATGGATTTGTGAGGTCTCACTATAAGGGGAGGCCTAAAAGAAGGCTCCACGAAGCCTTTAGGAATACAATGAGTGCAAAATAACTGTAACTAAATGGCCACTGCACTACACATGATCAGACATCAGTACATCAGAGTACTACTAGGACTGTGCCTTCTGTGGCCATCGAAAGTGCCTGACGACATCTCCAGGGCATGATGACGTCACACCTGACAGCCTGAGAATTCAAAAATCAAACACAAAAGCTGCGGGTATGGAGCTGGAAAGTTTAAGTTTTATATTTATTTGCATATGTGGTCACTGGTGTCCCAAAATTAAAGGTTCAAATGGATGTTTAAGGCAATCAGGTACAATCATGTAATGAGACTTGATGAATGTTTCAGTATGTCAGATTAAAATCTGTCACGTTCCATAACGAAACCTTAAAAACTCCCATTAAAAATAAATGGACTTTCTGCTGAGTGTGACACTGTGAGCCTTCCCACAGGCCGATGTAAGCAAAGAGCAGTAACGGTCTGTGATGATACACTGAGATGGGCCATCCTGCCTCCCCTCTACATGTGCACCAAACGACTTTGGGAGGCAGTCACCATAATGCAAAGAGACATCGATGAGGCCGCAGAGGTTTCTTCTCTCATGTAAATCACACACAGCTTCATCAGCACAAAAATCAATTTGCACTTCATCACTTTGTGTTAATGAATTAAGGAGATCCACACTGTGGGTTTAACTGCACAGGATCCTTCTTCTACTTTAATTGTCAATTAATAAAACATGGTTTTGTCAGCAAAAAGTCTATGCTGGTATACTGTGTGTGCTGTAATACTCTGCATATTTCTGTATCTGTGTGCACATGTTTCTTTGCATTTTCTAAATAAAATGTTTACCTGTGATAAATAATTTTCTGCGCTGTTTTTCCAAGTCATGAGGGCAGCGGTCATAGGAACAGTGTACTCAGCTGTGTTTGAAATCATTTGCAGATACATGTAATGTGTAGTGCAGATATAAAATCACGTGGATGTGGGCTGGAAGATTTCCTGCCGAAGTGTCATTGAGCTTCGATGTGTTAGAAAAACCGTGCTGTGTTGAAGAATATTCGAAAGCACCCAAATATTTCTCTTACAGCAAAATGAATTATTTATACTGCTTCTGAGTGTCAGCACAGAATGAAAATTTAGATATATTATTCTTTGTACAACACTAAGTGTAATTTTAAAAAAAATCACTCCACAAACACCACAACACTGCATCACCTCATCTAACACATGTGGGTGGGACGAGCGCATCACTCCCAGCAGATGTTGATGTGAGAAGCCTTCATATCCATAAACTTTTAATGTAAAAATTGGGAATTTTGAAAAAGCAACATGTTGCACATTGCCCACTCTTTCTCGCTTTAAACTTTTAGGTCATTCATAAATTCAATTCTCATTTATCCTTCTGGCAGCTCGGCGCAGCAGGTCTGGGCCAACTCTCTGGATGCATGACCCGAAAGCCAGATTTCTTGTTACACTGCAAATAACACCCAGGACAGCAGCTTCAGCTATTCCCCACAAGCTGGAATAGTGGGAAAAAGTGAGTCTCCAACAGGTTGGAATGGAGAAATGTACTTTAAATGGGTGAAAACATAGCAGTCAAACTTTTAGACCAAAGAGAGAAAAGAAGTGGCTCACCAAATCTCAGGACGTGAGGCATCCCACGTGAAAACCCCACACAGTGTATTAGCAGCAGCAGAAGCTTGATGGTGCACCTGAGTCTTGCCTTTAATATCAGGAGGGTGATCTTCATGGTGCTTGTTTGCTGCACGGGATTTAAATCCCTGGATCGATATATTCCCCAGAATTTTTTTCTCTTTAACCCCTGTGACTGAATAGAGGCAGCTGTAAGATCACGGCATGATCTTCACCTGCTGGCTGAGCAACGGCTTTCCCACATCCATTTGGCAAGGAGGGGGGTGGGGGAATCACTGCGTGTCCAGCTCACTGCGCCAAGAAGAAACAGCACTCGGACTCAGCTGAGGAAAATGATGGTGGAGGTAGAGGTGGTGGTTTCGGGGCATCCATGTTAGGCAGGGCAGCGCTTGAAGAAATCCATTTACTGAAAGACAAAGGCATAGATTGAAGAGGGTGCGAGTTTGAGGGAAGGGGGTGGGGGTGGGGGTGGGACAGTGGGATCCAGAGTGACAAAGTGAGAGTGAGTGAAGCAGTCTGAGCAGCCTTGCCAGCCGAGCTCCTCCTGCTGCACTGCCGCACAGCATCTGACGTCGAGCCAACACTGGTAGTGTGAGAGCGCACAGGATGGATCGAGCATGTCTTTCGGTACTGCTGGTCACACTTCACTCTTTGATCTGTGTCCCCTACCGAAAGTGCCATGCCTCCCACACTCCTCCTTCTCTCCTTCCTACTTTCCCTGATGTCGTCCAGCCGCCGCTCTTCGCTTTTCCCTCAGATTTTGGCGCGGTTCGGCTCAATCTCTGTCGGCGGAGCGCCGCCGTGCACAGCCCTAAAAGTCAATCCATGAATTCGAAATGATCGCCGGTGTTTGATCGGAGTCACTCAAGCGTGGACTCGCGTGCGCTCCGTGAAGCAAACCTGTCACTGTACACTCAGTATGATGAATAGGCTGTGTTCAGCGCGGCGGGATTTCATGTTCTGTCTTTGGAATTAGTTTTTCATATATATATATATATATATATATATATATATATATATATATATATATATATATATATATATATATATATATATATTCTCAGACGGAGACTGGACCGCCCGTTAGATAAGAAGCCTCAATATCAAATTTTAATTTAATGTGTGCCGCCTGCCCGTATACGACCACAGAATTATTGACGACGCTGAGAGGCGCAGAAAGTCACAGCGATATTGTGATATTCAATATTTTCTAGTAGGATGGACTCTGGCGTCTAACTTGTCATTTATAAATGAAACTGAAATGTCTCTGCTAAAACAAAATGGGCCAGTTTAACAAAATGTATTTCTATACTGTTCCCACGGTAGACTATCAATCAGGTTATTAATGTGATGCTTTTCCAAAACTTATGGACTATAAACTTCATAAAGCAAACGTGAGGTATGCTCTAAGGAAGTGGAAATGATGTAAACAAGGAGCAAATAAAAATAGCTGGCCTCTAATGCGAGCTGTCACTTACTGACGATCAAATCAACATCACGTTTACCTGAAACATTTAGCTGTGGTAACACAGACATGTGGATGTGCTCCTGTCCACTCTGTAAGCTTTTAGACAGCGTATTAACATTTAGGCCAGGCTGGTAGAATTTTATAAAAAGGAGTCTTTGGTTTGAGGAGTTTTCTGCACACCGACACTGACTGTTTCACATCATTGCGGCTGTTTCACCATCTGGACAGAAAACGTGTTTTAAAGAAGGATAAACCCTGAGTGTGTTTCAACACCATGGACAGAGACTCGATTTCAGCTATATTAAGGTTACAGCAGGAGATCGTTGGCTCTCACATATGTTCCTGTGTATTTAGCCAGCTCCTTCTGCCCGTTTGCCTCCTTACTTAGGAGAGGGGTGTTCTGCTTGGACCGAATCCATACAGAGTTTAAGCCCAAAGAGTTGGGGTTAGGGTTCTATTGCTTCCACCAATCATCTGCTTCCATGTTTGCGTTTACCCCCCACCACCACCCAAAAAAAAATAATAATCAATGAAATAATTAATTAATAAAAATAAATAAAATCGTCTAATGACCCGGCATTTTTAAAAACCTAAAATTAACTAATATGTAAGTATGCACACGCTACATGTGAAATGATGCCATCCTCGTGCACATGTTTAGGAGTTGTTTTGTAAGGGGAATTGCACCTCAGCTGGCACACCATATAATGGAAATTACAGGCTTATTTCTTTATTAAAACACGGGTGTTTGTTTTATTGTTTGGCCATTCCATCTTCAAATTTCAGAGGATGTCACTATGCTTTCTAAACCACAACGTGGATGATGAAGGGAAAACAGAATCCAGTCCATAAATGGACGCAGTGATTTAAATCACACAGAAGTCATGAGAAGAAGCGGCTTTGAAAACTAACGTGGAGAAGAAAAAGCCGCGCTTTTGGTGCTGTGTATGATGGCCAGAGATTGCACAGGATAAAATGATACCACAGTTGGCAGCAGTGCATGCATCTGAATTTCTCTTTTTACACACAGAGTTACAGGTCAACAAATGTCCCTTTGTGCATTTGAAAGGGGCGTTAGGAGCGGATGAAGGGAGCCTCTCCACCGGGCAGCTGCATGATGATAAAGTTGATTTAAAGCTACTGCGCTCGTCAGCTGTGGGATTTAAATGTGCGGCTCGTCTCCGTGAGTTTCCATCTATCCTCGCAAACTAGAGACGTTATCTACGGATCATTCATAAAGCGGATCGCGGTAGAAATTTAACGACCCCTGTAATGTCTTACAAGCTCACAGCAATGAAGGCACCAGGCCGAGAAAGAGAAGGAGGAGGTGGTACCCGCAAAGGTGACAAGCGTCTCCAGACAGAGGTCGAGCAAAGACAGGGGAGGTCACTTGCCTTCAGAGTTTATTAAGCACAGTCGGAGCTTTTTTCGGACACATTAATATTGCTCTTTACGTCCTGAGTGAGCCGATTTGTGCAGATAAAGTGTGCGGACGAACTTCAAACCTTACCGGTGAGGCGTCAGCAGTGTTTTCTGAAAAACGACGCGAAAAAGCTTCTACTGAGGTCTGCAATCTGTTCCCAAAAGATATTACCTGTTCCTGAAAAGACGCTCCGCGCAACAAATAAATCAATCAAAATAAATACGGAGAATAGCCTTTAAGACATGAAATAAGTATAAAGTTTGACAAAAGAATGGGCTTACCTTAGACAGAGCTTGACCAGAGAAGAGTTATCAGAGCAGCACAAAGAAGTTGATTTGTTTCTACGGAGGAACCGTGTCGCTTCCCCCGCACTTGCATCTGGTAGCGCTGCGCTCCGGCCGTAGGGGAGACACGCCTCCTGTCGGACGGCAACACGCACTGCTTAAAGCAACAAGGGGACACACACCGGACTGAAGGCTCACTGACACCGAGTCTGCAGCTTCCCCGGCGGGCGACTGTGTCCGTTCAGGCTCAGGCTAATTATAATCCTTTACCCGCTCGATAGACACCCATGTGAACAAACTGCACTGTACAATCTAAACCTTACAGTTTGGGAATAAGAGGCGCTGATTGGTTGTAAAGGTGTGGTACTCACCATGCTCCAGCCTGGGTAAGCCGCTACCTGATCTTATAGATTGTTGAAATGTGAGGTATCTAAAGACCTCAGCTTTTATTCTCCCTCACATTTCACTGAAGAGAGTTCATGTAGCAGTGTGCGGTTTAATGTGAAATTGTGACAAGTCAAATAAGATTTTAAACTGAGTTTAAAGAAGGAACTCTATTATTGGTGCTCGCTGGTAATTTAAAAAGCTATTTAAAATGACAGACAGTGTAACACTGCAGCAGATCCCGGTGTTTAGTGGATTAACCTGGAGCTTGGTGGACCCAGCTCATTTAGTTGCGTCAGCTGGTTCACTTTACAAAGGATAAAGTTGAATTTGTGATTGTGAGGAGCTGCGTGGACTTTCAGTTCTTGGACTGTGTTTGGAAAATACTTGAAAATACAGCAGCCTTCCCAATACATTATGTTTTATTGTAAGTGCTGAAGCAAGAAACAGGAATTAGTGTACGATTTAAGAGTCGTGGTTAAGTAATAATAATAGATCCGTAATAACAGTAATAGTAGCTACGTGATGTTTGAAATGTAGTATATATTTGCTCACCTAGATTAACTCTTAAGAGTGTTATATCCATCTTTGTGGAACTTAATGCAAGAGAGGATGCAATTAATTTTGCATTTGTGACAATTCAGTCACAGCATATAAAGCAAACATGGTAGTGCTTGTTTATCTATTTCTTGTGGAAAGATTAGAAGTAAAGATAGCAAACATGCAATTAAGCCTATTAGCAAACTAGTTTCTGTAGGCAGAAGCTAGTTTGCTGTTAGCATTTAAGACTTTCCATATAACATAAGCACCACTAAAATGTGACAGTCATATAATGAAGATACATGAAATACACAGAGAAAACGTCAGTCCCAAGATTTCCCATGTAACAATGTCAGAACTTCCTGGTAACAGAAATGCAGCTGCTTACTCACTTCACTGACTTATTCTAGAAGATTTCAATCCATAAATGCCATAAAAACAGTGACTCTACAATAAACAAATGAATACATATATGTATGCATGTACACATAAAATAAAATAAAAGTAAAAATTTTAACTTTTTTATAAAAACAAATTACATAAGCAAAGCCCACCATGGAAACTAAACTGGCTCTAAAGTATTTTATAATGAAGTAAAACCACCACTACAACTATTATTACTATTAATAATAATTTAAAAATTATTATTATTATTATAAGGAAAATAGAAAACCGCATTGACTCTGGGACATAGTCTTTCATTAGTGGAAATTATTTCTGCTGCATGAAAGTAATGTCAGCTATTTCTATTAGAGCTGAATGTATACCTTCATGTACATGCTGCTGACATAATGGGACACCAAAATCTTTATTTAAGGTGAGCAGCATTAACCTCGTCGAGAGAAACTGCACATTGTGAAGCCTTTAATATATACATCAGCACAGCTTCCCCATGTTCTCAGCTATGCATTATAACAGAAGTCAGATTTCTCACACATGCTGCCTTTCTCTCATGTTTCAGGAACACATATTTGCACTGTTGCCCAATGTGATGTTGCTGTTGTTAGTGTGTAATTTTGGTCAGGTCTCACAAAAGATGATGCTAAGCTGCATGTGTTTTCAGCTGGATCAAGTCACAAAGGTCACATAAATACAAAAAATATTGAAGAAAAAAAATATTATATATATATATATATATATATATATATCATGGCATGTTTTCTTTTGCACTTTTATTGTGTGACAGGAAGGTACTCCTGGGTTTTAGATACATGGATTGTTGCAAATGTTTGTTAATATGTCTGTTTGTTTGTTTGCTTTTTCACTTTAAAATCATGGAAAACTCTGCCTCTGTCATAAGAAGTTTTTCTCTTTGAGTTTTACTGGTGCAAGTGCAACCAAGAAATGAAACAAAAAAGGAAAATTGTAGAAAATATATTAAATTTTGAAATTTTTTTATTCCACTTCTAAATCCCAAAAACACCTCCCCCAGGAGGCATTCTAGTCAGATGCCCCAACCACACCTGAAGGGCAGAGACACCCTTTGGTGGAAGTTCATTTCTGACTCTTGCATCTGCAATCTTATTCTTTCAATCAAGACCCACAGCTCGTGGCAATAAGGTTAGAAAATAGATCAAGCAGTAGATCAACCAGCTTTGCCTTTATACTTAGCTCTCACTTTACCACAACATTCCAATAAAACACCAACTTCACCCCAACTTCACCCTTCTGTCAAGCTCATGCTCCACTCTCCCCCCAGTCATGAACCTGAGATACTTGATCGTGGGGCAGCAGCTCCTGTCCCTCAATCCAGGACTTAAAAGGCAAAATTATGCTTTAAAGCCGTGTTTATTGTTTTACATTTAAACAGATGGTGAGCATGAACACTAAATTCAGTTGACCATTCCTAAAGTATAATGTTGAACCTTCAAGCAATGCACCACCAATGGCCTTGGCCTGAATTTTCAATTTAACCATAAATCAGGCTACCAAACCAACCACTTACAATGTCAAACCATTTAAAAAAAGCAGACAGGGGACCAAAATATCATAATCTCACCAAGGCTGAGCATCACATGTGCAGAAGAGGGGAGATTATGATCATGAATTCAAACTGTTATCGATCTAAGATGCTTTTGCATGTGGAGGACATAGAGTGCTATAAAGAGCTTAAAAAGTATCCAGTGAATGAAATGAAAATTAAAAAAAAAATAAAAAATTACATGGACAGTTTCCTTCTTTCTTGAACGATACTACATTGCATGGAAAATTACACTGTGGACAATTCCATAATATACCTGCATTCAAAATGAAATAGGTTTCATCTCAATCCCAAAATATATTTCCCAAAGAGATCCCCAACAAATTACTATTAGACTGCTGACAAATTACTATTAGAAATGCTCAGTCTCGTTTGAACAAATAATTATCTCAGATTTGAGGACAGCTACTTCTTACAAATGAAGGGGACTGCCATGGGTCCAGCAGCTCCTCTAGCTTATGCATCCCTGGTTGTGGCACACTGGGAGGAAGAGGCAACACAGATGTGGAGCCATTCAGATCAAAGATAAAATCATGGAAAAGATTTTTTTGATGATATCCTAATGTTTCGGAAAGGAAGAACTCAAACTGTTTCAAACGTGCAAATTCAAGAAGTACCTTTCTAAAATTTACACACCATAAATATTTTGGATCTAGCCATCTCTAAACAGCAAAATGGAAGAATCCATACTTCAATTTAGAGGAAACCCATGGAACGTAATACCAGCAGCCATCCAAGACATATGAAGGGAAACATTTTTACACCTGAGGAGAAACTGCTCAGACTTAGAGGAATTCAAAAGCAGGGCAAAGGAGATGAAATCAAAATTTAATGAAAGAAAGTACCATGCCTACATAATCGACAGAGCCTACAACCATTCTTTAACATCTTCAAGATCTGAATTTCTTAAGCCTAAAATCCCAACTGCAAAAACAGAAAGAATAACTTTCATCACTGAATTTAATCACTGTCACCAGAAACTCAGGGACATGATTAACAGATACTGGCACATCTTAAAAGCTGAACCGTCTCCCCTACTATCATTTAGAAGAGCTTAAGCAATCAGACATAATCTCATACATGCTTTTCAGCCAAACAAACCTAATTATACTTATAAACTATTCATAAACTGCAATACAACAATAGTCATCTACAGGCTTAAATGCCCCTGCAAGCAAGTTTACATTGGACAAAGATAGCATTCCAACAGTGAATTTCAGAACATAAAACAGCCATTCATAATGGGAACACGCCATAGCCAAACACTACCATGAGGCTAAACATGGCTTGTTTTATTTTACTTTTTATTTTTTTCAGTTCACTGCTTGATGTAAACAGTGTTTCAGCACTGGGCCAATCAAATGCAGGAACAGAAATGGAGGGAACAAAATGAGTCCATCAGACAGAAATAACTGCAACCATCATAGATATACAATTTAGTGGTGGAGGAGCACATCCCTGCAGTGATGAAGGCCTGATCTGAAGCCACAGTCTGGAGTTGAAATGAAAGGGAGCTTTGATTGCTCCCCTCCCCTCCTGCCCACCACAGTGTGCAGCATGAAAAGTTGAATTGTGGGGGCTACAAATAAATAGTCAATGACAGCTCTGTGATCCAACAACCTCTACTACTCTCACCCATGGGACATAAAAGGCATCTGAAACCCTTGAATAAGATTAAAAAGAATAGGATATGATAAAATACTATTTAGAGATTAATAATTCTGTCTGACTCAGATTGATGCAATGAGCACTGATTAATACTGACTTCAAGAAATGAAGGTAATTGAGAGAATACAATTTCTGAAAAAAAACCTTATTATTAATATTAAATTTTGTATCTGTGAAGAAGTTGCTTTCCCATCTCTCACTGAACAAAGCTTGTATTGATTGATCTTGATTGATTAGCGTGCTCACTTTTGGTCTGTCTGATCGTGCTTTGGATACAACTGATCTAGTTTCTGCGAAGCCGTGCACTGCCCCTTAAACCTTCTGTCTAGCTATGATTTGATGCTGAGAAAGCCCCTCTTCCCTCTGAATAACAATTTGACTTTTTCACTTGATTCTGATGACATGTTTCCCAATACCACAGCGTAACTTGGTAAGCCATGTCTGAACAGACCCACTGATCTCAACACCATAGCACCATATGTTCCATATAGGCAGGGGTGTAATCATAATATAAACAAAAAGTAAGGAAATTTGTATTTAATCAATTATTTGCTTCTTGTTTCTTGGTAATGAATCGTCTACTATTGGAAAGCCTGTTTATTTCCCTTAAATGGTGTATTTGAGGGTTGAGCAGCAGAGTTGAGTATGTGGGTTGCACCTGTGAAAAACTTGCCAAATCTTCTCTGCCAATGTGAAACAGCTTATTCTACTATTGACTCTTAATGATGTTGTTTATTGGATTGGATAACTGAAGCTGAAGAATACTGACAATTTAATAATTAATTCATTTAACAAACAGCGGCCTCAGAAGAGCCTGGCTGCAGAATCTCATCTCAGTATCTCTCTGCATTGAGATTGCCTCCAGTGATGGTAAGCCTGATTGTCCTGGGACACCAGAAGCTCAAAACAGGAGTCAGTAGTAGAATAAGCTGTTTGGCATTGGTAGAGAAGATTTGGTTGGAAGTTGGAAGTTTTTCATGGGCGCAACCCACATGCTCAACCACATGCTCAACCAACAAATGGATTTCCTTAGTTATTGTGCCAAATTTATATAGAAGGGGACACCTTACCACTCTCCAGCCCACCATTATTCAAGTCTGGTCAAAATGCCCATTCCCCAGTGTATTCATATGCAGATTTGCTATGCCGGTAACTACATACTGCTCCCTGAAATGGGAGCTGTAAAAGATGTAATCATATCCATCCATCCATCCAAGGAGGATGGGGTGCTGGAGCCTATCTTCCAGCTGTCATAGGGTTACACTGTATGACAGGGCCAACACGTAAAGACAGACAAAATTCACGCTCACCTTCACACTTAAGGCCAATTTTGAGTCACCAAATAATTTTGAGTCACCAAATACTCTGACATATATGTCTTTGGACTGAAGCTGGATTACCCAGAGAGGGTTTGCTGTCAGGTGACAGTGCTAACAACTGCACCACTGTGCTGCTTGTAATCATAATCATAACTAAACAAGTTGCAAGGATTACTCATGATGTGTTCAAACACAAGGTGAAGTTAAGTGAAGTTTTCATGTGGCACAATTACGCATAAAGTGCATACAAAGATGCTAATTTATGCAAATTTGCACAGTGAGGCACCAACAGAGGCAAGCTGAAAATATTTTTTTTTGGAACTGATCAGCTAAGATTTTCGCTCACACTGAGGATTTTTCCAACATCTCTGACACCTTGTTCTTTGTGGGCAGCTGAATTTGTATGAGTCAACTATGCCATATAGAGACAGAACATAAAAGGAGAGGGTATAGAGGAAAGTTATCTTTATTTCTTATATTAAAAGTGGGGAAAAAACTAAAATAGAGTTATTATAGTTAATTAGCTTTGCGTAAAGTTAGAATCCATAAACAGGGGCATTTCCAGTATTTTTTAAATGAGGTGGCACGGGGGGCCCAAGAATCAGTCAAGATAACCACAAGTTTCAAAGTAATGAAGCCAACAGAATGCAGTCTTGTAGTGCAATCCTGGTGCAACCCCATTTTTTGCACCATAATTGGATTACAATTGCTTCATTTTTCCAAAGCAAATTTAAATTTGTTGAACTTAATCCTTATGCCACTTAGAAGGATAGTTGCATGCCACTGTCATAGCAACATCTTTTGTGCAGTAATAAAGGGCACATTTTTTATTTTATTTATTCACTTATTTTTGTGATTTGGGCCAGGGGAGGGAGGTCTCCTCCTGCTACAAACTGATTAAACAGTTTATAGTTAATTAATACTTCATTACAATACCAGTAATAAGTAAACCAATAATAAGTTAAATCAGACATTTTCTTTGTCTACTCAAGGGAGAGAGACTGCACACTCTATTAATGGAACTCTGCATAACTTTAAAAAACATTTTTATTGATGATGCATGTCATCATCAAATGTACTGCAGTGCTTGTGAGCATCAGTTTAAACAATGATATATGCACAAGACTTGCCTGCACTGTTATGGTGTTGTGTAGTGGAAGCTTTGAATAATAACCAAGACAGATGTCATTCAAACTGAAATGCTGTTGACAAATAGCAAGCGAACAAGAAACACATCACTGTCACACTCCACACATAACCTTCATAACATCATTAAAGCTAGCAACAAAAATAAATAAAAATCCCTGGATTTCAAAATAAAGCACTTCCTATTAACACATTTCACAATAATGTTAAGTGATTGCCTTCAACTGTTTAAACACATCTTCTACATATTCATTCAGAATCATGCTTTAATCTTAAAAATGTTAAACAAACCAAAATTTGTTTTAGATTTTAGATTCTTCAAAGTCGGCTCCTTTTGCTTTGATCACAGCTTTGCACTCTCAGCATTCTCTCAATCAGCTTCATGAGGTCATCACCTGAAATGGTTTTCCAACAGTCTTCAAGGCGTTCCCAGAGGTGCTGAGCACTTGTTGGCTGCTTTGCCTTCCCTCTGCAGTCCAACTCATCCCAAACCATCTCAGCTGGGTTTAGATCAGGTGATTGTGGAGGCCAGGTCATCTGCTGCAACACTCCATCACCCTCTTTCTTGGTCAAATAGTCCTTACATAGCCTGGAGGTGTGTTTTGGGTCATTGTCCTGTTGAAGAACAAATGATGGTCCCACTAAGCTCAAACCAGATGGGATGGCAGGTTGCTGCAGAATGTTGTGGTAGCCATGCTGGGTAGAAAAAGAAGAAGAAGACTTTATTTGTCATTATATGGAAACATATAATGAAATTTGCGTTTCAGAACACCCATCCAAGAGAAATACAAACAACAGAAACAAACAGGGGGGACAGGTGTCTGAGGTCATGCAGCTGTTTTACCGGCGCTACCTTTAGCAGGAAAACAGAAAGAGATACACTGGGATAGGTAGGTTCAAAAAAATCATCTGGTACTGTGTTCATTATGAACACCTTATGAGGTTCCAAAAAACACCTCAGCAAAGCAGCAGCACATTTAAAGCCTGGAGAGCACTAGGGTGGTTAGGGGAGGGGCTGCCAGCGGAGACGAGCAGGATGCTGTGATGGACACACAGCTTCCAGACCAGCAGGTCATGATGATGTTCATGATAAGATGGTACAGTCAGGCTTGGTTGCCAGGATACCAGTTCATACAGGTCACAACACAGGGCGGGGGGGAAGAGCATCTGTTTACAAACATCTCCAAGACACACTCTAGATAGGCAGCATCCAAGGCCGTCTGGGAGCCAGATTCCAAATACTGGAATTGTTTTGGTTCAGGCCGTCATAACTATTTGCTGACAGACTTACAGTTTTCTGGTTACCTCTCAGAAATCCAATCATCCAAATTTGGTTCTACTCCGCCACACAGAACAGACACTCCAACACTCCTCCAGATGTAATCCACTCTCTGAGCTCTACTGAGTCTGATTGAGTTCGTACTGTTTCTGCATCCTTCATAGGCAGCCTTACTAGGGCCCAAACAGCTGCCCAGAAACCAGGTATCCCCAGGTCCAATTCGGGAAAAATTCCTGGTATCAATATATATGCCGCATCCACACAGTGCAGCCAGGAACGTTATCTTCCATCCCCACCGGAATCCATAACATAGCCAGCTGGGTATGTAGTCGGACTGGAGGAAAGAGGGTTCCCCTTTTCCCGATCTCCTCGTGATGAGAATTTGACCATCAATAGTGTTGAGAGACCAGCTGACCATAATTGAATTTCGAGTTCGGGGATGTGTGAAGAGACGCTCTAAGCAGCGAAGCAGCAAAAAGCAGGGGTAGATAGGGAAGGTTGGGGAGAAGAGGAAAATGTGTCCGTCTCCACTGAGCGCAGGAAGGAAAAGGGTTTTGTAAGTCTGCCTTTGATTTTGAATAGATTTCCAACAGTGTCACCAGCAAAGCACCCCCATACCATCACACTTCCTCCTCCATACTTCACAGTGGGAACTACACATGTAGGAACCACCTGCTGACCTATTTTGCGTCATACATACACATGGTGTTTGGAACCAACAATCTCAAATTTGGACTCATCAGTCTATAAGACAGATTTCCACTAGTCAAATTCCTTGTGTTCCTTGACCCAAGCCATTCTCTTCCTCTTGTTGTTCTTCCTTATAAGTGGCTTCTTTGCAGCAATTCCATCATAAAGTCCAGATTAATGTAGTCTTCTCTGAACAGCTGAGGTTGAGATGTGTGTGCTACTTGAACTCTGTGAAGCATTTAGGTGGGCTTTTATCTGGGGTGCTGTTAACTTGTGGTTTCTGAGGCTGGTAATTCTGATGAACTTATCCTGTACAGCAGAGGGAACTCTTGATCTTCCTTTCCTGGGGCAGTCCTGATGAGAGCCAGTTTCATAACATTTGATGGTCTTTGCAACCACACTTGAGGACACTTTCAAAGTTCTTGCAATTTTTCGGATTGACTGACTTCTTAAAGTAATGATGGACCATTGTTTTTCTTTACTTAGTTGAGTAGTTCTTGTCATACTATGGATTAGAACATTACAGAAATAGAGCTATTCACTGTATATCAACTCTACCTCTTCACAACACAACTGATGATCTCAAACACACTAAGAGATAGATAGATAGATAGATAGATAGATAGATAGATAGATAGATAGATAGATAGATAGATAGATAGATAGATAGATAGATAGATAGATAGATAGATAGATAGATAGATAGATAGATAGATAGATAGATAGATAGATAGATAGATAGATAGATAGATAGATAGATAGATAGATAGATTTTAGCATGTTTGGAGTGCATAGTTAGTGTCTAGTGTAGTCATGGACAAGGCAAATACTAGCTAAAAAGCCACCAAAGGCAGACTCAAATATAGATGATGTCTCCAGGTGTACAACAGGAGTGACACAACTGTTAAGTGTCAAGCCCTGATGTGCCCCTCTGTCTTGTGGTTGACAGGAACAGATTTTTAGAGTGGGACAAATAATTTGTTTTACTGTGACACCTGATTGTTTTGTAAATAGTTGTACAAAAAAGCCTGAACCTTAATTTTAATGTAAATAGTTGTATATAACTTTGTTTGCTAAATGTGTAGATAAGTTTTTGAAAATTACAACATATTTGTATTATAAGTTAGAAAGTTAGTATGTTAAACATGTTTGTGGTTTTCAGTGTAAGAAATTCTCAATTTTTTTTCTCCACAGATTTTATGTTTTTTGTATGTGATTTCCAATGTGTTAATACAGTATGTTAAAATGAAAAAAATAACTGTGCAGTCCAAATATGTGAAGTTGTGCTGCAAAATAAAATTATGCCAAACAAGGCAAAGTGTACAGTTTTTAAGATGCACTATAAAGGCCAAAAATGGCCAATTATACCCTAGACTCCACATAGGGCAACATTACAAAAAATACCAGATTCATCTGATATTCGGTACACAGTTGTGGTTAGTTAGCTGTTTTGGGGTATAGTGGGGTGTGTCTCCTATCCTAGACCCAGTCTGGCTGCAGGTGGGTTGGTTGTCTTGTGATTTTGTTCTGGGTTGTAGGATTTCTTGATAATGGCTTCTGTTTTACATAGTTTTGTTCAGTCTCCTTCAGAATTGGCATTGAAGTTGTGTACTAAGGAACAGCTGATTGAGATAGCTGACCATTACAAAATAGACATAGGTGATAAAAAGTTAAGAAACTGTTAAGATTGGTTTAAAACAGGGTCTTGTGGAGGTGGGGATTCTTTGCAGTCAGGCTGCTAGTGATCAGGGTGCGAGTTATCAATCTGGCCCATCTGCACTGACTTTTGAGCAGCAGAGGGAACTGTTACTGATACAGTTGGAGCTGGAAAAGTTGAGATATTCCAATAGACCGTTGCAAGTTCTGGCGTTCAGTTTGCAAACATCTCAGCTTGTTGCCTAAATTTGATGACTTGGATGTAGACACTTATTTCACTCTGTTTCAGCGAATAGCAGATTCTAAAGTTTGGTCAAACTTAGATAGGTGTACATTGTTGCAATGTCTTCTGACGGGTAGAGCACGTGAGGCTTTTTTAGCTTTGAGTATGGCTGACAGCAAAGTTTATGCTACAGTTAAATCTGCTGTGCTGAAAATGTTTGAGCTTGTCCCATAGGCATATAGCCAAAGGTTTCGGTTTAGGAATAACCTGGATTCACAGACTTATTCTGAGTTTGTTCATGATCTAACTCTTGCATTAAATGGTTGGTCTACAGCTTCTGAGGTTACTACTTTTGAGCATCTTTGTAACTTAGTGGTGTTCGAACAGTTCAAAAAATTATATACCTGAAGCAGTTGCTACTTACATAAATGAATGTAAGGTGACATCTCCATCTGAAGCGGCTACTCTTGCAGATGAGTATGTGCTGGCCCGCAAAAGTTACTTTGAGCCGTGCAATGTTATGTACCCTAATGATTTGAAACATGGTCATTTGCCTTCATCTGGGGCTTTGATTCATAAGCCCCAGATGAAGTTTGGTCATAACGGCCCGAAAGGACCAGTGGCTCAAAATACCCTCCGCTAAAGGGTCACTGGACCCTTTAGCGGAGGGTCACTGGAAGAGGGCGTGTCCCCTACTTAGAGCCAAGAGGCTGGGTCAAGTGAAACCTGCTGTAGTGGCAACTTCCATAGCAGTTTCTGGCCATCAGGGAGAGGGTTTGCAGTCACAGGTTAGGTCTGGTTCTCCATGATTTTTCTGCTTTCACTTCAGATGGTGTCGTTGGTTGGGGATGGCAAGCAGGTCAGTGCAGAAAATTCTGAGAGATACAGGAGCCTTAGATTCTTTTATTTTGGATTCTGTGTTACCGTTTTCCCAAGGGTCGGATACTGGTGGCTGTGTTCTGGTGAAGGGCATGGATCTGGTTTCATTCTCCTCTCCTCTACATCAGATTACTGTAATGTGTGGCCGGTTTGTGCAGTTACCCGTGCTGCCTCTCAAGTTAAAGAGGGTGCGGTTACACCAAAGGATCTTGAGTTGCCGGTTATGCTCCAGACAGAACAGTCGGGTACTTCTAAAGATGCATTAATAGCGGAACAGGGGGTGGATACAACCTTGTCTGACCTTTTTGCCAAGGTTGTGCCTGACTCGACAGTGAGATAGCGCTTTGTGTTATTTTCTGCAAGATGGGGTCTTAGTAAGGCAATGGGTTTCACATTATGACCGGGAATTTGGGAAATCCAGTATTTCAAGTTGTTGTGCCATCTGTATGATGAAGTAAGGTGTTACAGACTGTGCATGGTGACAGGGCAGGTCATATGGGCATTTGTAAGACTTATGATCGCGTACTTAAGTATTTTTTCTGGCCACGTTTAAAGCGAGATGTGGGTCAGTTTATCAGATCTTGTCATATGTGTCAGCTCAGCAGCAAGCCGAACCAAGTGTTAAAGGCAGCACCTTTATACCCGATACCAGCTACTGGGCAGTCATTTGAACACCTTATTATTGATTGTGTTGGGCTATTACCACGGTCAAAAATGGGGCACTGTGACTGTGATGTGTCAGGTGACTAGATATACTGCTGCTTTTCTGCTTCGCACTATCACTTCAAAATCAGTTGTTAATGCATTGACTCAGTTCATTTCCACGTTTGGTATTCCGAAAATCATTCAGTCAGATCAGGGTTCTAATTTTACCTCCCATTTGTTTTCTCAGATTCTTAAACAGCTTAAGGTTAAACGCAATGTGTCTACTGCACTCCATGCCCAAAGCCAAAGAGCTTTAGAGTGTTTTCATCAAACACTAAAATCCTTGCTTCGTGCATATTGCACAGAACTCTTGGCAGATTGGGAGGAAGGGTTACCCTGGCTGCTACTGGCTGCTCATGAAGTAGTGCAGGATATCACAGGTTTTAGCCTAAACCACGTAGTTTTTGGTCACAAAGTCGGTGGGCCATTGGCAGTGTTACAAGATGGTTATTTGTCTGAGGAACCACCTCAGAACCTTGTTGACTATGTAAATAGATTTAGGCTGAAGTTGTATAGAGCTGATGAACTGGCTAGGGACAAATTGGAACTGTCTCAAAGGAAAATGAAAGAGAACTATGGAAGACAGACTGAGCTGTGTGAGTTTAGTCCTCATGATCAGGTCCTTGCTCTTTTGCCACTTGTGACTTCACTTTTTCAGGCAAAGTATTGTGGTCCTTTTATGGTGTTGCTCAAAGTGTCAGAATTAGACTATCTTGTTGAGACTCCAGCTAATAGAAAATTATTGAAGGTGTGCCATGTAAATCTGTTGAAGCCCTATCACTCCCATAGTCCAGACCAAGGTGTTTCAACCATGGGGTCAGCGTTGGCTACTTCACCCATGACTGTCCATGGTGGACTGGACTTTTTGGAGGGGGGAGAAGAGGAGATGTTTGTTTGAAAAACTCTTAGACTGTGCAAAATCTTGGAGTATTGGTTGACCTCTTAGATTGTGACAAACCAGATGAGTTGGTGGCACTCACTAGAAGCTATCCTGTTTTATTTTCTGACACTCCCACACTGACCCATCTGATAGAGAATGACATAGATATCAGAGAGGCTAAACCCTTTAAATAAAGATTTTATAGAGTATCTGAGGAGAGGAAACAACAGTTGGAAACAGAGGTAAAATATATGTTAGAAAATGGTATTGCTGAACCCTGTTCTTCCAACTGGGCATTGCCCTGTCTTCTAGTTAGGAAGCCTGATTCAACATTTAGACCTTGTACTGACTATCGGACAGTAACTAGTGTTACTAAAGCAGATCTTTTCCCGCTTCCTAAGATGGAAGACTGCATTGGCCAAGTTGGGCCAGCACAGTGTGTTAGCAAATTTGATCTGCTAAAAGGGTATTGGCAAGTGCCTCTGACCAAAACAGCCCGTTAAATAGCTGCTTTCATAACTCCATCTGGCTTGTACTTGTATGCAGTGATGCCTTTCAGCTTGAGGAATGCTCCCGCCACATTCCAGCGGCTGATGAATCTGGTAGTGTCAGGCCTGGAAGGGTGTGCTGTGTATCTTGATGATGTTGTTATTTACTGGGATTCTTGGGAGGAGCGTTTCTGGTGAATAAAGACCTCATTTGAAAAGCTGGTGTGGGCCAGGTTGGCCATTAATTTGGTGATTAAAGTGTGAGTTTGCTAAAGCAACTGTAACTTACCTGGGAAAAATTGTTGGTCAGGGTTTTGTTCTGCCGGTGGAAGCAAAAGTTGTGGCTGTGAAGCAGTTTCCACAGCCAACCACCAAAAAGGAACTAATGCATTTCCTGGGAATGGAAGGGTATCACCGTGCCTTTTGTAACTACTTTTTGGTAGTAGTGTCCCCATTGACCAACCTGTTATAAGCCCAGGCTGAGTTTGTCTGGTCCACCCAGTGTCAAGAAGCATTTGAGGCAGTCAAGGCTCTCTTGTGTTCAGCTCCTGTGTTGAAAGCACCATGTTTTGGTCAATCCTTCAAATTACAGGTAGATGCCAGTCAGGTAGGGGCGGGGCTGTCTTATTGCAGGATGATAAGGGAGTTGAGTGTCTAGTCAGTTTCTTCACCTGGAAATTTAATAAGTATCAGCAAAAGTATTCAGTCATAGAAAAGGAGGCATTATTTCTCATCTGGGCTTTACAGCACTTTGAGCTCTATGTTGGCTCTGGTTTGACTCCCCTGATGGTCTTTACAGACCATAACCCGCTCATGTTTCTAAAATCTTTGCACAACCCCAACCAACACCTTTATGCACTGGGCCCTGTTTTTGCAACCTTATAACTTGACATTAGGCACATTAGTGGTAAACATAATGCAATTGCAGATGCTTTGTCCCGTGCTTCTTTGAATTAATTTTTTTGTTTATCCTTTGCTCTCCTCTTCCAGCTGTCTGCTCCTCCTGTTGAGCTGCTTCCCAGGTACCAGGGCCATTAAGATGGAAGGTTGGACAGTTGGCCAGAGGATGCAGGGCAACCTTTAGGGAGCCCGGATTGGTCTCCATTTTGGATTTTGGGAGCCTTTTTATTAATTAATTATTAATTAATATATTAATTTATTCTGGCCAAAGCTGTGGGTTGAGGGTGGGACCCTCATTTTAAGGGGACAAGTGTCACAGCCCCTCCTCTGACCTGCAGGGGTGGTTCCTCCTGCAGACAGAGGTGGGCCTTGAGTAATTGGAACCATCTGGGCTCAGTAATTTAAGCAGGGCTCTACTAACCATTCTCCTCTCTCAGCTCCTCCAGGTAAACTCAGTTTGTCTTTTGTTTTAGTTTGGTTTTGGGCTGCAGTATTCATCCAGATTCACACATACATGTCCACTCACTCATGCACTGCACACACTAAACATACTGACATATCCACATCTCATATTTCTTATCTTTCTTTGGGTTTTGAGTATTTTTTACAATAAAACTACTTTGATTGACCTATACCTTTGCCTCCCCTCATTTTTTGTTATGGGTCATGAGCCGGCCTGTCACACAGGCAACTTGAATTTAACATGGGAAACTCGATTTAATGCATTTCTCAGCTGAAAAAAGACAGATCATCCTCATTTGTTGCAGTAAGAAGCATATCATGGGCATGTAACATTTGACTGTGATATGATCTGGATAAGCAAATAGATGATTCAACTTTTGACTATTAATCCAATCACTCAAGTGCCCTATTATCTCCCACCTGTCATATCGCGTATTTTCTCATTATAAGAGATACAGCTTTTACAAAAAAATGAAAATGACCACAAAATTAAAATTATTTTACTTAAACTTTTTAAACCTTGGAAAACTCTGGGAATAGATGATAGGACCCATGTGTTATCTTGTTGATTCAATGTTTGGACAGTGACGTGTTTGTGAGACAGACAACATTTAAATCAGCTAAAACGTCTGCTGGGGGCGGGGTTTGTTGTGCCCGACACCACTTCTTGTTTTATTCTTTATTCCTTATTTGAATTTACTTTTTTTAATTAACAAACTGTAGTTCCATTTATGTTGTTTTAATGTTGTATGACAATAAAACTGCCAATTCCTGCCAACTTCTTACAAGTTATTTAAGGGACACAATTCCTAAAAGCTAGGCAGATGTGCTCCCTGAGCTTTGTTCACTTTGTTTAGCTTTGATTAAAGTTACTTCTTCCCTGAAATCATTGTGTCAGTAAAGGCAAAATGTGGCCACATTTCCTTGACATCTACTCCTCTCTGCAAATCCAAACTATAATTACTTAAAATTTTATTTCTTATAAGTGGAATTTATCATTTATAATGTGAATTTGTAAGTATTGAAATAACTCATGTGGTAAAAGATCCACATACATAACGGCCAGGTGCTCTTCATGATCAGTAACTTAAAAAGGAAGATTTAGCAGCGGTTTGAAAAATAACTTATTCATTTCCATCTTGTGAAGTGACAGCTGATGAGCCCGATATGATATTGAATTAAAAAAGGCGTTATTGCAGAAATATGAGGAGCCATCCAACACACTGTAGTTCTCTGAAGTACGTAAACCCTGTAATTGTAATGTGCAGTTCAAGTATACAGTTGCTTGCAAAAGTATTCATACCCCTTGAACGTTTCCATATTTTGTCACATTACAACCACAAACATAAATATATTTCACTGGAATTTAATGTCAAAGACCAACACAAAGTGGTTACAATTGTGAAGTGGAAAGAAAATTATACATGATTCAAAACATTTTTTACAAATAAAAAACTGAAAAGTGTGGTGTGCAAAAGTATTGCCACTGTATATGCAATAAAGATGTAAAGCATTACAAACATTAGATATCCTAACGATTCCACATTGTTTTTTATAATTTTATGGTGAGAAAAAAGAAAACAAGCATCCATTAGGCCATGTACAGTTTGTATACATGCATTTATGCAATGATTAGCACTTTTATGTCCTCTATATTTAATTAAAAATTGCATGCTACATAGTAAGTTAACAATTAAATGTACTGGAATCAAATATATAGCGAAGCAGTCAGCATTATAAGTAGCTTTACTGTTCAATCAAAATGTTTCTGTTGAGATGTGTAATTTTTCAGTTTCACATGCTTTGGAGTATTTTTACACTGTGTTTCACTACTGTGTGGTACTTCAGAAAAGGTTCTGATTATGCCGTGATTATGCTGGACAAACATCGGGAGGCAATCTTCATAATTTCAGGAGACTTCAATCATGTGTTGCTCTCCTCCCACCTTACTGGATTCACACAGTTTGCTGACTGTCCTACCAGAGAAAATAAAACTCCTGATCGGTTGTACACCAGTGTTGAAGAAGCTCAGGCTGGCAACAAACAAAGGAGAGTCCACACCCAGCAGAATCCAGTTTCTCCCATTTTTTTTTTTAGTTAGACGTGTAGTAAAGTGTAAAAGTATCAGACATCAGTGGAGCGTCTGTGCAAGAACAGGAGAAACATATATGAGATGTTAAACAAAGACACCAGAACCAAAAAAAAGCTAACAAGCCAGCATTATGGTGACTGGATGGATGCTGCCCAGAGACAGAGGCAGAAGGAACTGTGAGAGCCACTCCCACCTCTCAGATGCAACCAACAATCCACCCAAGCTGCTGCTATAAGGAGAAGCAGTAAACATAGAGGGTGGGCCATTTTCCACTACAGGATGGGGCCAGGTGTAATGTGGCACAAACGCCTACAGGAATGGGATGACAATAACTGTGTGATAACATCAAATGCAACATCAGTTCTGAGCATGTCAAAGCAGCAATAAAATCTTTGTTATGTACGGTATCCTGAGGTTCTAGGTCTATAGCATCCTTAGGAGCTGGCGCTGTGTTGCTGTCTGTCACATCAGCAGTGCTGATCGCAGTGTTTGAGAGCAGACATATTAGCATCGGGTCTCGTTTGGTCATTTTTCATGGCCACTTAGAAGTACCACCCCAAAGTACGTGAACAGCCCTGAAAGGAGTCCATCATGGATGGTTTGTATTGTTGGAACACACACAAAGGTATGAGACTCCCTGATACTCTCTGTGAATTCCAGCAATGAAAAATGGCCTTAACTTAGCAATACTAAAAGCACTATGAAATGTTCCTCATCCACCTATTCATCCACATGATTTATTTTTTCCAAAGATACACCGGCATGTGGAGACACCAGTGACTGAGCTGCTAACCTTGCAACAAGTGGACAACCTTGTCGATGACCTGAGACACAGATACCTTTTTCAGAAGTGTGATGAGATATATTCATCCACTATTTCACAAGAAAAGAGGGAAAAACTGGAGGAAATAAGTTTTGCTGCAATCTAAAATCAACACCTTCAGGGCCAGTCCTGTGTAAATAAATCAATGCATTCATATATATTTATTTGCTCTGCTACAGACAAAGTAAGAACCTGAAACCTTAACTCCTAAAATGAGAGATGTTGAATGCTGTGGGGGCATTTTGAGATGAGTATTCCTTTAACCCTAAACTACTGATGACTTCATGAATTTATTCACAAATACAATTTTAACTATTTGGGGAAAATTACTCATAACCACCCCACAGAAATATCAGTATCCACAGCTACTTTCAGTACTGCTGATATTCATTTAGACTCTTTCTTCAATTGATCTTTCTGAATTAACTTCAATAGTTACTTCCTCCAAGCCATCAACATGTCTATTAGACCCCATTCCTACTAGACTGCGCTTCTGTGGAACCAGCTCCCAGTTTGGATGCAGGAGACAGACACTCTCTCTATTTTTAAGATTAAGTTAAGTTTTCCAAGGAGGGCATAATCAGCATCTGCAGACTCCATTGTTGGAAGAAGAAAAAGAAGAAGAAACATAAAGACACAGACAAAAAGAGGCAGCCAGAAGCAAGGGCACCACAACAAATGCCTCCAGTTGTACAGGTTAGCAGAGTGTCACAGACACAGAGAAAAACAAATACATTAATTCTTTTCATTTTAATCAGCTAGTTAATATGTAGATATCTGAAAATACACTTAACCACCATCACACAAGTGATCGAGATTGTTGCCATGATTGTCACGCATATAAAACTGTTCTTCTTTGTGTCTTTGCTTGCTGTAGTCAAAGGGACATAATGGTGTATGGGCTGCATTTACAAAGAGGAATTAGCCAGTCAAGTGCTCTTATTATATGCATTTTCAGCCCATCTCTGATTCAGCTCTGACACTGCTCTCATCCGCTCTGCAGTTCTCTCCAGCTGACACGGTGACGTGGAAAAGTCATCAAGTGTCAAATTTAAAAGGGGTCATTATTAATATATTCTGCCTCACACAAATTTGTTCCACAGCCCTGTCAAAGTACTCTTATAATGGTTTTTAAATTTTCAGATATAGACAGTCTAAGTTTTAAGCCAATCCATTGGAGTTCATTCTTTAAGATGGGCATCTAAAATAAATCAACCAGTTAATGAAGTAAACAGAGCACTAAAGAGAGCTTGTATTATTATAGGGTCTTGACCTTACAATAATAAGCACCTTGAGATGACTGCTGTTGTGATCTGGCACCATATAAATAAAATTAGCTCAATAAGGAGAGATTATTAGGAGAAACAAGCTTGAGCAAGATTTATTGATCATACAAATTGCCTTTTAGTGATTAGACTCTGGCCCAGTGAAACTGAAGGGAATCCCAGTAGACGCTGGTGGTGGTGGTGGTGGTGGTGGTGGAGCCCAAGATGGAGGCTTGGAAGGAACTCTTGGGTAGTGAAGGGGAGGTGGTGGGTTGGACGGATTAATCTGGAAGGGAGACTGACAGATAGGCAGTGATATTTAAAGCACACTGAGCAGATGGTGATTGGCTCAAGGAAGATGGGTGGAAAGATAATTGGACAAGAAGAGATGAGGTCAGCCCTGAGGTTGACAGCGTGGGAATGTGGAGGTGAGAAATGGCCAAACACCTGGGAAAGAATGTGGATGAGTGATTTCACATCTTCCTTATGGAACTTGTGCCTAAGCTTTATATTAATTGAACTGAATTATACTGAGCTGAAAATACTCAGTCTCTTTTTTTCCCAAAGACATTTCAGAGGTCTGTGAGATAGTTTAAATTTGAAGCTAAAGGTTAAATGATGAGTTTCCAAAGCATGATTTAGATCAAGATGTCCACTAGTCCACTGAGGCTGACTGGACCCACCGATTTCTATCCACATGTTGGTGATTCTACAAAACCCTCATTTTTTTTTGTCTCATGATGTTTATGATTTTCTTCCTACATTATGGGTGTAGTGTGGTTATCGTGGTGAATGTGGTTATGGCTAAGTAACTGGGAGAAAAATTAATGTGTGTTTAAAACTAAACTGTTGAATTTATTCCTACATCCAAAACATTTCCAGTTTCAGAGCAACAAAGTCATTCTTAGGAGGCAAGCAGGTTGGTGAATGCAAAAAAAATTATTTTAATTGTGAGGAAAGGTGTTGGAGTCTCATGTGGGGCCATTTTATAATTTAGCTCTTCACTTGGAATGTGGTTATTTTTAGCCACCAAAACTAGCTGGTTAAGAAAGGTCCATATAGAAAGCTCCAAGGTTGCAAGTTGAGCTCCGTGCAAAGGTAAACATTTTTTACATGCACATAATTATTGGGAATTGCTTAAATTTAAAATGGAACTGTATTACACCAATGATCTGGTTTAAACAGTATAATATTTGAGGAAATATGTTCATTTCCTCTCTTTCTGACACCAAAAAACAAAATTTGAGACTTATACAGTGTGTGTGTGTGTGTGTGTCTGTGTGTGTCCAAACCAATGGTTTTATGCCATCTGTGGGAATTAGTGACACAGCCATGTGGCATATCAGATAGGAATTAGGCAGGACCCCCTGGAGTCTAGATGCTGGTGGTGGTGGAGACCAAGATGGAGGCTTGGAAGGAGCTCTTGGGTAGTGAAGGGGAGGTGGCATGTATGTGACATGTGGCATATCAGCACAACAGGTTCTTGACTTTTACAAACCAAGTCTTGCCTCAGTGTTGCCTAACTACAAAAATAACCCATGATGGAAATAGAGAGAGGTGATCGGCATGTGGGGCAGAGCAGCAGAGAGCAGCTGGACCTACTGACACTTATCAGAAAACAAACAACAGTAGGATGTTTAACATCACAAGAAGCATCCAGAATTGCTGGGTCTGCTGAACACACATCTGGGAAGTGAGCAGAGAAAGGACAGTTGGTAATCAAATTCATTTGCAATCTATAGGAATACTGAATACATATAAAGACATACTACTAAACCATCCATAACACCATCCACTAACACAATGAACTGTATAACAACATAATGTAATGATAAACAACTGTATAACAGTAGGCTGATAAATAAGACTGAGTACTTCTACCAAGATATAAAGTCATCCTTCTCGCTGATTAAACCACCACTATCCCTGATACAAGTTGCTGCCATAATGTTCTTGCTCTTGCATGATGAAAATATACTGAAACTTATGGGACTGCACTGAATACAAAAATAAATTTCAATTCATTATAATCTATAGTTGCTAAAGAATTTATTAAAATCAGTTTTGTTGAACTGCCTTCAGTGAAATACTGTTGCCCATTAATAGTATTAGAAAACTGAACAACAGATTCCTTAAGAAAAAAAGACATACAGTAATTAAAAATACTACCAAATGTCAGGTGTAAGAAAATGTTCTGTCCATTTCTTGACGATCTGCCAGGAGTTTAATAAGCACCAATAAATAAAATGCTACTGAATGAAATGCCTGGGCAACAGGTTGACTATATAGTAATGATAAGAGCTGTAGTGGCTAACGACTTCAAAGGTGGGGGCACAATAAGTGCTTTGCCACCATAGTCCACTGAAAACACATGGCTCTCTATGAATTACTGATTAGATTCACTTTAAAACTATAAAACAATAAAGAGAGTTGGGGTTACACAGGGGGTAAACCAGGCCGATAGCATAATTATGCTAAAGGGTAATGACTGGCCTGTAATGCTAGCCATTAATTAAGTTATAGTTTCAGCAACATCCAGAGTATTGTGAGGCATTTCAACAATAAATGCAGCCTATCAGGAGTCTGCAGAGCCACTGTCTGATTTTTGTATTGCCAGATATGTAAAGTTTAGCAATAGCTGCCATTATGTGTAAGTCTTTGGTGTTTTTCAGTTAAAATACTACGAGAGGTTCTTTTAATCTCTGCAAACAAATTTAGCTGTAGGTCCATTTGAAAGATGTGCTGTTGCCATACATCATTCAATATTCAAGCAGGAATAAAGGGTGGATATTTTCAGAGCATTCATGCTTGTTTTCCCTTCTCACTTCAATGCATCCAGAAACAATTCTGAGACTCTGATGCCAATTATAGCTCAACATCAAAGTCCACTATGCTGAAATGATGACAATATTTCAGGAAAACTTAAAATTGTTCCCTGCCTTGTTCATCATGTGAGGTGTGCTTATCTGGTGTCTTTCACACAACAATAACACAAACTTTCTCTTATGTCTTCACAGTCTGACCTGTGTCTTGTGAGTGTTCTGACATCGAATATATGTTTGTGTAACCCCATGAGTAAGCAAGCAAATACTCAAATACTATACAGTTCAGCTTCAACACTGAGGTAAGCAACTGTGTATCTTCTTTTTACACAGATTTATTGCCAAGTCATCTGGTCATAGCTTTTCAGAAATGGTTAGGTCCTTAAGTATTTAGACAACATCATAATTATCAGAATCAGAATCAGAATACTTTATTGATCCCAGAGGGAAATTTCTGTTGTTACAGCTGCAACCGTTTCATTTAAACGATTAAACCTAAAACACAATAACATACACTAAAGGCATAAAAGTATAAAGACTAAAGAGATAATTTGACTGTATACACATCTAAATCTATACACATAGGAAACTTGTGAGTGCAAAAATTTTTAAATAGGTGTCATGATATATATATATATATGCACAGTCCTTTTTTGTACAATGTATAAGTGTATGTACAATGTATATGGAAATTTAAACAATTTTATGTACAATTGAATACTGATAAATGAATGACACTGATGAACCACAATGTCACCTATTAAGGGAGGAGTTATAGAGTCTGATGGCCACAGGTAGAAATGACCTCCTGTGGCGCTCCGTGGTGCATTTTGGTGGGATGAGTCTTGCAATGTACACCACAATGGCTTTTAAATCAAACAATCAAGATGTGATCAAAGTGCAGACTGGTTTAACAAAAGCAGTGCATCAACTGTTTAGAAATTACAGCCCCTTTTATACATAGTCCCTAATTTTCAGAGACTCAAAAATAATTGTACAATTGACTGACAAGCAGTTTCGAGGCCAGATGAGATCAGTTATTATTAGTATGCCATGACAAATTAAGCAGTTAAAAGATCAGGAGTTAGTTCCAGGTGTGGAACTTGCATTTTGTGAAAGACAATTTGATGTAAAAGAGAAGTCAATGTAAAAGAAGGACGCCATCATTAAGCTGAAAACCCAAAATAAACTCATCAGAGAGATAGCAAAAACATCCAACAAGCTAGTACAGTCTTAAAAGGGCAGAATTCACCAGCAGCACCTAAAGGCAGCAAAAGAATTAATGTGGATGATCACAGAAATCTTTGCTTGGCTAAGACAAAAAAAACCTTCTAAATCTCTAACCAAGTTAAGAACACTCTCATTGTTAAAGTCTACAAGCAAGAGATGCAAAAACAGAGGGTGTACAACAAGTTGCAAACTAAACAGGTAGATTAACCTGCACAGATTCTTTGCACAGAAAAAACAAAGATTAACTTGTGGGAAGAGAAATGTATGGCGGAGGAAAGGCGCAGCTCATGATCCAAAGTGTACAATGTCATCATCAGACATGGTGGAGGTATGGCATTTATGGATGCCAGTGGAGCTGGGTCAGTAGTGTTTATTGATGATGTGACTGCTGAAATAAATAGCAGCATTTCTGAAGTGTGCAGGGCTGTACCCTGCTCAGATTCAGCCAAATGCTGCAAAGGGGGGGCACGGGGGACTTATACAATGAACCAAAACATACTGAAAAAAGCCAAAGAAATTAGATTGTCTTCAATCTATGTAAAAATTTTGTTTGTTTTTACTGATCAAATTTTATATTAAAATTATGTTAGTTTATCAAATTAATTTAGAGTCTCTGAAAATCACAGACTATGAACAAAAATGTCTGTAATTCCAAAGTCCAGACTTTTGACTGTGGGTATGGAAATGGATGAACCTGCCCACCCCTGTACTCTCTAGGAACTGTTCATTTCTGATTTAGTCTGTGGCCTTTGATCATTTTTATCATTTCCAGTTCCATCAAAGGTGAATTCCCCTCTCTTGACTATGTCTATGTGGAAGAAGTGAATTTTTAGAGGTTTTTGCAAAAAAAAAAACAACTCTGGATTTAGCTGGTTTTGATGCAAATAATTGTGTCTGTTTATGTGTCTGTGTGTGTGGCTTTTATTCAAACTGTGAAGCACTTTGTGTTGAACCGTCTTAGCAAACACTTGCTCAGGCGATTGTCTATCTGAATGGCCAAGTTAACTAATTCATCCAGAGATTTGGGTTCATGGTGAGTGGCCAAGTCATCTTTAGACTGATCATTTAAGGAGTTATAAAAGGTGCCCTTTAAAGCCTTCTCCCTCCAACCAGTCTCCACAGCCAAAATGTGGAATTCCATAAAAAAAATCAGATACCGACTTATTTTGCTGACATAAATTAAACAACTGGCCAGATGCCTTCCTCCCCACATAGCAGATGATGAAAAACAGACTTGAAATTAGAAATGAACAGAGTTTAAGTGACTGTTTTAGTGGAGTTCAGATGCACCTCGGCCCACTGCAAAACCCAATCTTTTAACAAGCCAATGAGATGGGAAATCTTAGAATGATCATTAGGAAAAGCCTGAGATGTCTGCTGGTATAATAAGGAGCACTGGAGCAGAAATCCTCCACAGCAAACTGTCTTAAAAGGAAAACAGGAAGCTTCAGGCTATCCTGCACATGTCACAAATGAAGGGAGCTGAAAGCACTACATCAGCGACTACCAAACTAATCAGGGGATTACAATGGACCCTGAAAAAATTTAAATTTCACCCTGCCAAAAGACAAGTAGCCAAACTCTGTTTAAACAGTCTTTGGGGGAAATTTGGGCAGAGAAATAATCAGACCCAAAGCAAGATAGTCAGCAAGCCTAAGTAATTTTACAAGTTTATATTTTCGGTAATATATAAAGTGAAATATTTCTCTTTTGTTGGTGATCAAGTATCTCTCATTCAGAGGTGTCACAACAAACTGCATTCCTATGGATGCTTCAAATTATACAAATATTTAGATATACTTCAAAAAATAGTACTGTATTATGACACAGACAGCTTAATATATCTTACTAAAGAAGGTGAGTGTGAGCTTTGATTAGGCGAACAGCTCAGACAGATCACAAATGAGCTGGAGCCAGGTGACAGTATAACTGAATGTGTAGTGCCCACACTTAAAAACTATGGTTATATGACTAAAATTAAGAAATCTGTCATGAAGGTTAATGGTATCATTCAGACTCACAATTGCTGAAAAAAGGTTCATTTTGAGACCATAAAGGATCTTGTGCAGGGATACATTCAAAACTCAGCAAAGGATTAAGTTCAGTTTTATTAATATAGTGCCAAATCACAACAGTAACCTCAAGGTGCTTTATATTGTCCTTCCCTGACAGAAAATCTTTCACCTGCTTCGTATTAATTAGGAGTATACCTGTCCTATTCTGTACACCCCTAAGAAGCTTTTCAACCCCACAAAAACTACCTGATTATTCGAGACAAGGTCTTGAATAATCAGGCCCCATCTTATCTCAAAGACCTCATAGTACCATATCACCCCAACAGAGCACTTCGCTCTCAGACTGCTGGCTTACTTGTGGTTCCTAGGATACTTAAGAGTAGAATGGGAGGCAGAGCCTTCAGCTTTCAGGCCCCTCTTCTGTGGAACCAGCTCCCAGCTTGGATTCAGGAGACAGACACCCTCTCTATTTTTAAGATTAGGCTTAGAGTTTGCTCACCTCTTGTCACTCTCTATATGTTTATACAACACTGCATTTAGTCATTATTTATTATTAATCTCAGCGTGTCTTTTGTCCTGTCTCCTCTCACCCCCCCAGCCAGTTACAGCAGATGGCTGCTCCTCAAAGAGCATTGTTGTTCCTGTTAAAAGGGAGTTTGTCCTTTCCACTGTCACCACATGCTTGCTCACAGAGAGTTTGTTTGATTGTTGGAGATTTCTCTTGTTATTGTAGGATTGTTACTTCACAATATTGCCTGCAGGCATCGGTCGTTTTGATTTGGTGCTATATAAAGAAAAAAATGTACTTAATTGAATTAAAAAATGCATTTAAAAAATGCAACTACACATTTAAAGAAAACATAAAGAGCTAACCATTTTAAAAACAGTTAGAAGCAATGTTAAAAACAGTTAGAACACGTGTCAAACTCAAGGCCCGCGGGCCAGATCCAGCCCACGATATAATTACATTTGGCCCACGAGATAATTTAATATGGCTATGATTAATGGCCCGCCAGTAAATAGCGCTCCCACCACTTATACTACAAATCCCACTATACACTGCAACAGCTGCCGTGCAGATCAAGACCCATTTTCCCATGTTGCCAATGACACATTGAACAGTGATCAGTGGATAAAAATATTGCTCAGCACTTTTTACAGCAACATTTAGGCTGCCTGACCACAAAAATGACCAAACGAAAAGTGGACTTTGAAAACAGGTGGGAGGCAGAGGACCTGTTTGCTAATATTAGAGGTAAACCCGTGAGTCTGTTTTTCTCGCCTGTGATGTGCAGGGAAAAGAGCGGATTGGTGGGATGATGTGGGAGAAGCTGCAGAGGGAGACCTGCACAGGTGAGCTGACAGTGCATCAGTGCATCACACAGCAGGAAACGCTGTGCAGCAAAGTCCTAAAGACAGAACTTGTTATAAGCACTGAAACACAGACAAAGAACTTTATAGGAAGCAAAGCTTTAAATCACCGGCAGTTTCAGTCTTTCTGGAGTAAATAGCTTCTGAATTTGGTGACGTGCCTGATCACACAGGTGCGATGAGCTGCCTGAGGAAATCTGTCAGTTTGTGAAACGTAAGAAAGAAATGGAGTAAGAGGGAAACTGAATAGCTTGTTGTTTCTTGTTTCTGGACTTTTTGCTGATCTCACAGTTTTCATCTGAAAAATGTGCAAATTTTTATCAGCTTGAAATATTCTCATTTTCCCTGATATTTTTGAAGAAAAATAAAAGTTAAAATTTTATTTAATGTGTTCAGGGAAAAAATACTGTATCATGGTCATTCAAATTCATATTGCTGATTAAAATAATTTCAGTTTTAGACTGTTCAGTAAATGTTAATCCTCTTTGGCCCGTGACTTAGACTGTTTTTGCAATTTTGGCTCATTCTGTGATTGAATTTGACACCCCTAAATTAGAGCAACATTTAAAAAAATAAATAGATAAATGTTTAAAAACTTTGCAGAAATTTTTTTGATAAACTCAGAACAGACAGGTGAAAAAATTCACACCTCCACCTGGTACTTCTCCTCCAAAACTCTGTCCATTTCTCCTCTGTAACACTAGCCTCTAAATCGCTAAGAGCTTGCTGAGTGTCTTTTGATTATTGCAGCTGACAATAATAAGCCTCGGCTGTACCGTTGAGCTGTGTGGGCATGTGCATGTGGCACGAACCCCTCTAAACTGAGAATTTGTAGCAACTTGGAAATAAAATGCCTGTTCCAAAACCTTTTACTGAGTTCATCAAAGTATCTAAAGATGTGATAGCGCTTCAGAGGAAACAGGCAGGAATGTCCTCTTTAGGAAGAGTGAGAGTGAATTACTATATTCAGAATAGGTAGGGGACCACCGCTGACGCTCCTGGGTCTCAGAGGCAGGCGACCACACTTTGCAGCCCTGCGGGGATGTAGTCTCGATTGCCACTTTAGTCTCAGAGCTTTCGCCCTCTGGACCTGGTCTACTTGAGACAGGTCGGTGACATCAGAGTTTTGCGATTCTCACTAATCTCTGTAATGTCAGCATCTCTGGAGTAAATGGTAGATGAAAAGGTCACGGAGCCCAGGAGGAAGTTTATAAGGGTGTAGAGGGAGGAGCTCCAGGGGTCCAATCACTGATGTTTGACATGAAAAAAGATGAATATGAGACAAAAGATCATCGCAGGTATTTATATCTGGATCTGATACACAGTTAAGAAGACTGCACTTTTTGTCTAAACCCGCCCAATTTTCTTGTGAACAAAATTATTAAAGTTAAAATACATTAAAGTAAACAAGTCCTTTACTTGCATTAACTGCATCAAGCCTGTGACTCATTGACATCACTAAACTTCTGCACATTTCTTTAGTGATGCTTTTTTTTGGGGGGGGGGGTTACTTCCTTCAGTCTACTCTTTAGCAGGTGAAAAGCATGGTCTGCAGATTGACTGGGCCAGCCTAAAACCTTCCACCTCCTGCCCCAGATGAACTCCTTTGTAGTTTTGCAGTGTGTCTTGGATCATTATCTTGCTGCATGATGGAGGATCTATCAATCAGTTTGGTTGCAACTTTCTTTACATTGACAGACAAAATATTTCTGTAGACTTCTTAGTTCATTACATTGCTGACATCATGCGTGACATCATCAGTGAAGATTAATGAGCCCATCCAAGAAGAAGCCATGCAAACCAAAACCATGAGATCATCTCTATTGTATTTCACAGATGAGCGCTGATGTTTGGGATCATGAGCAGATCTTTTCTTTCTCCAAACTTTTCTATCACATCGGTAAAGGTTCATCTTTGTCTCATCAGTCCATAAAGCTTTGTACCAGAATTTCTGATGCTTGTCTCTGTACTTCTTGGTAAATTCCAGCATGGCTTTCTATTCTTCTTGCTTCATCTTCTGGTGAAGACTCTTTAATTTTGTTCACAAAGTCTTCTGTGAACAGTAGATACCAAATATGATGACTTATTGACAGGTTGTATCTACCCTCCCCCTCTGATGGATATTTGACCAAACAGGTGATTGAATTGATTTCTAGCAGAATTGGCAGAGTTAATTTAAATTGTTGGGTTTCCTTGTACAGACCCAACTTTAAAGCATAGTCCACAAATTTTCCATATGTTTGAGGACCGGGCTTTAGGAAGTCCATTCCAGAAGCTTAGTTTTAAACAACTGTAAATTCCAAGTGTCATGGTCCTGGGCCATGTGTCCAGTGTTTTGTGTTTAGTTCTTTATCTCCGCCAAAGAGGTTGTGTTTTTGGTCGCGTTGGTTAGTCTGTTTGTCTGTCTGTCTGTTTGTCTGTCTGTCTGTTTGTCTGTCTGTCTGTTTGTCTGTCAGCAGGATTACTCCAAAAGTTATGAATGGATTTCGATGAAATTTTGTGGAGTGGTTGGAAATGACAAGAGAAAGAAGTGATTACATTTTGGGATCATATCCGGATCACGATCTGGATACAGGAATTTTTTAAAGGATTCTTCACTATTGCGGGATAGGGGGTTATTGTTGTCTGGGAAAGATGAAAGATTACTTCACAGTATTTAGATACAGGTATTACAGCATCAGTGACCCTATGGCCTTGGCGGAGGTTTGCACTCTCTGAGTGCTTCTAGTTTAGGTTCTGTTTTCATTGAGATTCTTCTGTTGTTTCCCAGTTTGCATTTGGTTTTGATTCTTTGTTCGTTATAGTTTTTCGTTCTGTTATTAGACGTTGTTATTGACATATTATTCCTGTTTCCCTTTGTACTTCTCAGGCCTGTGTCTCTGTGTTCTAGTGTCTGTTTTGTCCCTCTGTCATGTCCCTTGCCTCATGTGTTTTTGTATCAAGTTTTATTCCCAGTATTATGACTAGTCTGCGTCTCTGTTTTGTGCCTGGGTCATGTCCTGGGCTGGTGGCCCAGTGTTTTCTTGGTATTGTTTCTGTTTCTCGAGTCATGTTTTGTTGTCTTTTGTATTTTGCCCTCAGCTTTTTCTGGTTCCTTGTGTCTCCTGGTGTTGTGACTAGTCTGCGTCTCTGTCCTGAGTCTGTGTGCCTGTTCCCCATGTTAGGGCTGCATGTTCCTTGGTTAGTCACTTCCTGTTTTATTTTGACAGTCTGGTTCCCCTGTGCTTTGTGTTTAGTTTTGCTTCCCCTGTGTTATTAGTTTCATTAGCCTCACCTGCTGTGCCCTGCTGTTTCCTCTTCCCCTGATTACCCATTGTGTTTTTAAGCCCTCAGTTGCCATGTGTTCTTTGTCGCGTCGTTGATGTTATTGTGCCAGCGTGTTCCAGTGTTCCCTGTGCTCGCTGTGTTTTTCCCCCTTCGCCTATCCTCAGAAGGATTTTGTATTCATTCCCCGAAACTTAAATAAACACCTTTTTAAGTGATGCTGTTTTCTGGAGTCCTCTGTTTTGGCCCATCTCCGCCTGCTTGTTTCCTGTTTTACTTTGTCAGTCTCAAGGCCTTTACACACCGCATGCATAAATTTTGTGCGAATGTTTCGTGTGTTAAAAATATTTTTTCAGATCAAGTTTGATTTATCTGGCTTTCGCAAGCGAATGAACAGATCTGACCAATCAGAGCGCTGCATTTAGCACCGTGTGAGCTCATAGCTCAAAACGTGCACCGATGTACTGAATATACAGTGATGTGAGAAGAGTGAAATCATACTATTTTACCTCAGACACACAGCTACAGGCTGCTCCGGGTCAATCAGCCTTCTGAAATTATTTCTCTGCCTTCTCAGATGTGATCCCAACAAGAGCTCAAACTGCCCACTGATATCCTGAAGTATGTGGCTGTGATGCAGCTTCAACTACAGGGTCAAACCATGAAACTCTCCCTGCTGCGGCTGCTTTCTCATGAGTTGGATGAACCCAGAATCTTTGTTTCTTCCTTCTCTTGTTTAGAAACATCAGGACTTCATTACATCATCACATTATGTTGACAGCATTTTTTTCACATTGCGTTTTGTGAGGACGATTTATTCGCAAAAACACAACACATCTGGTGTGTAAAGGCCTTTATTCTCATCTGCCTAATATTTAGTTTACTTGCTGGTCTTTTCCTGTTTAATTATTCTCAGCTATGTCTCCACCTGTTCCTGATCCTCTCATTATCCTCTTTGTATTTAAGTCCTCATTCTGTGTCAGTTCTTTGTTGTGTTGTCGTTGATGTTCACCCACACTGTCTCCCTGCTCCCTTTGTTTTGCACTTTAGTGCTGGCACCCGACCAGCTCCAGTTTAGCTGTGTTATTTTCTCATGTCATTTCTCCAGTAAATTAAGTTTAAGTTTAGTCTGCATACTGGGTCCGACTTCGCCTCCCACACAGCGACACATGACACCAAGATTATCACTTATACAATTTATTTAACAAGTTATTCTGATGTGTCATCACTTTGCCAAGGTCTGGAAGAAGACCTACACTGTCACACTCACTTGAGAGTAAATTGGTTATGATGAACAGCCGAGGAGCCACCAAGGCTGTAGAAGGAGGATTACCACCATATTCTTCACGACCAAACTGGAAACTGCTGAAGCATCAGCATCACTGTCTACACTGAAACCAGTTTTAGATTTTAATGGACTGAGAGCGTGCCAGCCAAGAAATAAACCCTTGCACACCTTCAAGCTTGACTGAAGTCAGCAGCTGCCCACATGTACAAGCCAAATGCCTTGTGGAGAAAAGATTTTATGGTCAGACTAATTGAAGATTCAAATTTCAATTTCACAATTTTTTAATTGGAACAAATCACAAAAAACAGTCACCTCATTTATATTGTAGGTAAAGACCCTACAATAATTACAGAGGAAACCCAACAATCAAAATGACCTCTGTGAGCAGCACTTGTGACAGTAGGAAGGAAAAACTCCCTTTAACAGGAAGAAACCTCCAGCAGAACCAGGCTCAGGGAGGGGGGGGTCATCTGCTGTGAGGGGGCTGAGGGTGAGGTCAGGGAGACAGGACATGCTGTGGAAGAGAGCCAGAGATTAATAACAACTAATGATTAAATGCAGAGTGAGGTACAAAATGAAAGGTGAATGAAAAAGAAACACTTTTTCATTCACCTTTTTAAAAAAAAAAAAAAAAGAAACACTTATCACAGGAACCCCCCCAGCACACTAGGCCTGTTGCAGCGTAACTAAGGGAGGGTTCAGGGTCACCTGATCCAGCCCTAACTATAAGCTTGATCAAAAAGGAAAGTTTTGAGCTTGATCTTAAAAATAGAGAGGGTGTCTGTGGCGGTGGGGTGTGGTTCGGGGCACGGCTGCAGAGGAGAGGTGGGGAAGTGGGTTCTGAGGGGGACATCAGGGGGGACGTCAGGGGATTGATTGTGTGTATTTTTGTCTTTTTTACACAGTAGCTGGCAGGAGGAGCGGGAACTGAGCTGATGTGAGGTGGATACCTGCCACACACGTAAAAGTTACAAAAAAAGAATATTGTGACATTGAACCTGGTGTTGCAGTTGTGTATGTGTTTCAGGACTGACTGTAAGCTTTAGTGCAGTGTCTGTCTCCTGAATCCAAGCTGGAAGCTGGTTCCACAGAAGAGGGGCCTGAAAGCTGAAGGCTCTGCCTCCCATTCTACTCTTAAGTATCCTAGGAACCACAAGTAAGCCAGCAGTCTGAGAGCAAAGTGCTCTGTTGGGGTGATATGGGACTATGAGGTCTTTAAGATGAGGTGGGGCTAACATTGATGAGTGAAGGGGGGGCGGTGGGGGTGAGGGGGCAGGTCCTTTCACACCCCTGTTGTTGTGTGTGCGTGCGTGCCTGAGTGGCCTGTGTGTATTTATGTGTGTGTGTGTCTGTGTGTGTATAGCTGGGCCTGAGTCTGGGACTTGCTGAGCCCTGACCCCCGTAGGACATGGTTGTGTGGGGCACACGTTGCCGCTTCCCACTGGCTGTTGCTGCCCCTTCTCTGGGGCTCCAGCTGCCTCAGGTTCTCTGGTGCTCTTGCCCTTTGGCCACGGCTGGGCCTCCCTTCTCCTTCTGCTGGGGTTGGCATGCAGATGTTATCGGGATGTGTGGCTTCGGTTCTTCACTGGTCCTGGGTGCAGTGGACAGTCCGGGTTTTCTGGATCCTTCTCTGTCTGTCTCTGACTTCTGGGGGTATCATTGGTTCTTCTCAGCCTCATTACAGAGTGCGTTTCATGACAAACACACAATACACAGACACACTCACACATTCACACAAAAACAAAGCAAGACTGTGTGCTTCTTTGTATTTCCATTTTTATCTTGCAGGTGCTGTTTGTTCCTTTTTTTTTTTTTTTTTTTTTTTTTTTACAGGTGCAGCATTTGGCTACCAATTATAAATGCTGTGTTTTTTTGTTTTATTTTTTTTGCTTTGCCTGTCAGCTCTGGTATAGCTGAACTGCATCATAGCAGTATTATCATATGAGATGGGGCCTGATTATTCAAGACCTTGTATGTGAGGAGCAGGATTTTAAATTCTATTCTAGATTTAACAGGGAGCCAATGAAGAGAAGCCAATATGGGAGAAATCTGCTCTCTCTTTCTAGTCCCTGTCAGTACTCTAGCTGCAGCATTTTGGATCAGCTGAAGGCTTTTCAGGGAGCTTTTAGGACAGCCTGATAATAATGAATTACAATAGTCCAGCCTAGAAGTAATAAATGCATCAATTAGCTTTTCAGCATCACTCTGAGAAAGGATGTTTCTAATTTTAGAAATATTGCACAAATGCAAAAAGCGGTCCTAAATATTTGTTTAATATGTGCATTGAAGGACATATCCTGGTCAAAAATGACTCCAAGATTTCTCACAGTGTTACTGGAGGCCAAAGTAATGCCATCCAGAGTAAGTATCTGGTTTGACACCATGTTTCTAAGATTTGTGGGGCCGAGTACAAGAATTTCAGTTTTATCTGAATTTAGAAGCAGGAAATTAGAGGTCATCCAGGCCTTAATGTCTTTAAGACATTCCTGCAGTTTAATTAATTGATGTGTGCCATCTGGCTTCATTGATAGGTAAAGCTGAGTATCATCTGCATAACAATGAAAATTGATGCAATGCTTTCTAATAATACTGCCTAAGGGAAGCATGTATAATGTAAATAGAATTGGTCCTTGCACAGAACCCTGTGGAACTCCATAATTAACCTTACTGTCTGAAGAAGACTCCCCATTTACATGAACAAATTGGAGTCTATGAGATAAATATGATTCAAACCACTGCAGTGCAGTACCTTTAATACCTATAGCAAGCTCTAATCTCTGTAATAAGATGTTATGGTCAACAGTATCAAAGCTGCACTGAGGTCCAACAGGACAAGAACAGAGATGAGTCCACTGTCAGAGGCTGTAAGAAGATCATTGGTAACCTTCACTAATGCTGTTTCTGTACTGTGATGAATTCTGAAACCTGACTGAAACTCTTCAAATAAACCGTTCCTCTGCAGATGATCAGTTAGCTGTTTTACAACTACTCTTTCAAGAATCTTTGAGAGGGGTCACCCTGGACGTGCTGGAGGAGGTGGCTAGAAAGAGGGAGGTCTGGGTTCCTTTGCTACTGCCTCGGTAATGGATGGATTACCAACTAAAGTTAAAGGAATACTCGGCTCAACAGAGCTCTGACTCTTTGTCAGTCTGACTACAGTGCCTGGGGTTGTTCTTATTCTCTTCAAACAGTAATGAATAGTCAGATTATGCTAGCTTTATGGGCTTTCTTATAGAGCAGCAAACTCTTTTTCCAGGCTAACTGAAGATCTTCTAAATTAGTGAGACGCCATTTCCTCTCCAGAGTGGAGTTTTCAAAATGCTCCGGTCTCCATTTCTGTGTAAACAGCAGAAATTGCTATTTTTTGAAAATAGGTGGCAACTATATCCACACCACTAACTTGTGGCCTGGCAATAGGAACTATAGCATTTTCTTTTTTTTTTTCTTTTTTTTTAAAGCCTGTCATGTTTGGCAGATCTTGCAAACAGAACTGTGATCTGAATGTATTGTTGTGCTAGACATATTTGCTATTTCAAGGTGATCTCTATAGGTTCTCTATAGGCTCCTCTTGTTATTGTGTCACCCTTTATTTTATTTGAATTATTTTTAACATGTTATTTGACAAATTGTGTTGGAGCTGACAGGCTTAGAAAAAATAAAAGAGAAAGAAAAAAAAGACAGAGAGAACAATAGGGAGAAAATAGAAGAAAGAAACAGGAAAGAGTGCAAGTAGATAAGCCAAATAGTTCATCACTTATAAAACATAAGATATTGTCAATATTTGCAATTATAAACTGTGTGGGAAAACAAAAAATAAAAGAAGCATGGTTACACAAACCAACCATTTTGTTTTGTTACGTGGGTGTATGTGTTTGTGTCATGAAATGTACTTACCAATGAGGGGAGAACACCACAGCTCTGCCCATCAGAAGCTAGAGGCGGGCAAAGAAAGCCCCAGGAAGCCCAGGCCACCAGCAGCCCATCGAGACCTACGAAGACCCGAGGCCACTCATTCCAAAGAGAACCGCACACCCACCCCAGCAGACGGGAGAGAGAGGGCCCAGACGGAGCCCCCCCCCAGCCGAGGAGCACGGCCCCCAGAGAACCCGAGGCGAGAACCCCCAGAGAACACCCCCCCCCCCCCTCCTCCCCCAGCGGCTAGCCCCCCGTACAGGCCGGCGGCAGGGCTCCGGAACCCCCGGCACCCAAGGACCGCCCGACCCCCCACAGAGCCCCCCCACCCACGCCGGGGAAGCCACCGCAGCCCCGCGCCACAACCCCCCAGGGGAGCAGGTCAACTCCCACGCCAGAACATCCGGTCCCACCCAGGAACCCCGAGGTACCCACACCCCAGGGGGGCAGGAAGGGGAGGAAGCAACCAGCAGGGAGTGGCCAGGAGGCAAGGCACAAGGCCCAGACCCAGGTCCAGCCATACATACAAACACACGCACACCCGCAAGCACACCCATGTACACATTTATGTACAAATACACATACATGCACATACACACTCACCCACATACATATAAACATATATAACACCGTACGCACACATTCACTCATTCACCCATACTCACGAAGACTGACAAAAAAACAAAGACACACATTCATCCATAGCTACCCCCTCTCTGAAGATGGGGTGAGTGGAAACCATCCCAGGGCCAACAGCGACCCCAAGACGCCGTCAGCCCGGGCCCCAAGGAACCACCCAACCCCCACCCCGGGCGAGGCGTAAGAAATCGGGGTGTGAGATGACCCATCCAACCCTCCTCCTCCCCAACTTGTAAGTGTATGTGTTTATGTTTGTGAATGAATGTGGTGTATGGGGCGCCACAAGCACCAACTGCTGGTCGTCAGTGCTCGCCCACACTGCCCCCCCAAAACCCTCCATGTCTAAAGTGCAAATAAAATTTGGGGACAGACAGTGACGAGGATCCGTCACTGTCACATGTTACATGTTACCCAGAGGATCCATCTCTGGGTAACATGCCTACCCCAAAGGTCCTGTGTGTATTAAGTTGTATGTGTGTATGTGTTGTGAATTGTAATGTCTATAGTGCAATTAAAAAGGAGAGGCAAGTGGTCATGTGGCTCTGCACATGGCCTCTCCATCCTATATTTGTGAGTGATGTGTATTCTGTGTGTGTGTGTGTGTGGGGGGGGCATATGACCAGGAAGCCAAAAGGCAACCTGGAAGAAGAGAGCCAGCTGTCCACTGGCTCAATAGGCACCCCGACCTCCCACACCCCAGCACAGGGCAGGGGGAGGTGAGCCCGGGGCCGTGGCGACAGCATCCTGGAGCACTGCAGCACCTGAGACTGGCGCCATCGCACCCACCGCAGAGGGCGGCCCGCTCACACTAGACGCCCATTCATTCGACAATAGACACAAACAAACAACAGGACATACTGGCCTGAGTTGGAAATACAGTGCCCTGCCCCCCCCCCCCCCCCCCCCCCCAACCACCCCACCTCCCATCCCACCCCCCCGCAATGCAGGCACCCCAGGGCCCCAAAAGCGCAGACCGGACACCCCAACGCAGGCCAGGTCAACCCACCCCGCCCGGAGGTGCGCTCGGGACAGCAGCGACCCCCCCAGCGCCAGGGGGGACCCACCGGGAGGCGGCGCGGCCCCAGGGCCCAGGCCCCAGGCCCCAGACCCCAGCCTCTGAGCCACACAGGGAAGACCAGCCAACCGACCGAGGGCCGGCACCCACCCCCGCCAAGCACCCCGGCCCACACCCCAGGACCGTAAGGCAGCACCATCCAAGCCCCCACCACCATCAACTATAGCATTTTTAACAACTTGCTTTTCCATGTAAACGGAGCTCGTTTTTGAAATGTTTACATCTGAACGCGTTCCTTCTCAAAAACAAAAAGCGTGAAATGACAGTTTCCACTGAAAACATTCTCATGTAAACAGGGCTTTAGTTACAGCACTATCAGAAAGACTTCTATTGTAATAAAATATATTCCCCACTGTTGTGTAATCCATTAAGGAAATGTAAATATTTTTTAGACATCAGACAAAAGAGGGTTTTCAGGGAATACTGTTAAATCATCAGTTTCTATGCCATATGTCAGGAACAGATTCTTAGTATGATTAAAGTGGTGGGTGGGCTCCTTTACATTTTGAGAGAAGCCAATTGAATCTAACAATAGATTAAATGCAGTGTTGAGGCTGTCATTCTCAGCATCTACATGGATTTTAAAATCACCCACTATAATGATTTTATCTGAACTGAGCACTAAATCAGATAAAAAGTGAGAAATCAGACAGAAACTCTGAGTAAGGACCAGGTGGACGATAGATAATAACAAATAAAACAGGTTTTTGATTTTCCCAATTAGGATGGACAAGACTATGAGTCTGTCTGGGTCACTGATTAATTAATAAGCTGGAGTGGAAGATTGCAGCTACTCCTCCTTCTCCACCTGTGCTTCCAGGATTGACTCAGAGGTGTTGATTCATTTAAACTAACATTAAATCATTTCCTAAAAGGGACTTAAAACAGAGAGACCTAATGTTTAATAATCCACATGTAACCATTTACTCTTTGGTGCAGTTAGAGGATGCTATATTGATTTTTCTTTGTGAAGTTTAATGCTTAAATTGTTTTTTTGCTGGTTCTTGGTTTGTTTTTTGGTAGTCTGGGAGCAGACACCATCTCTATTCACCCAGATTTCTACAAAGGAGAGCTGCTCCATCTGAAGTGGAGGATGGATGCTGTGTCTCATAACATGACCAAATTTTCAGCAGAAAGTTTCCCGATTATCTATAAAGCTCACATCATTTTTTGTACACCACTCAGTCAGCTGTTGTCACTGAAAGCACCGCTTGCTTTGTACTCATAGGAAACTGTAGCTGTCACCATTTTAAGGGCATATCCATCTCCCATTAACAATGATTTGAGCTCAGATGTGATATTCACATGCCATAAAGAGATAGAAATTAGCTTCTCACATACAAGGTCTTGAATAATCAGGCCCCATCTTATCTCAAAGACCTCATAGTACCATATCACCCCAACAGAGCACTTCTCTCTCAGACTGCTGGCTTACTTGTGGTTCCTAGGATACTTAAGAGTAGAATGGGAGGCAGAGCCTTCAGCTTTCAGGCGCCTCTTCTGTGGAACCAGCTCCCAGCTTGGATTCAGGAGACAGACACCCTCTCTATTTTTAAGATTAGGCTTAAAACTTTATGATCAAGCTTATAGTTTGGACTGGATCAGGTGACCCTGAACCCTCAGTTATGCTGCTATAGGCCTAGGCTGCTGGGGGTTCCCATAATGTGTTTCTTTTCATTCACCTCTTTATACACTGTATTTATACCCCACTCTGCATTTAATCATTAGTTATTATTAATCTCTGTCTCTCTTCCACAGTGTGTCTTTTGTCCTGTCCCCCCCCCCCCCCCCCCCCCCCCCCCCACAGCAGACTGTGTAAAAAAGACAAAAATACACACAATCAATCCCCTGATGTCCCCCTCAGAACCCACTTCCCCACCTCTCCTCTGCAGCCGTGCCCCGAACCACACCCCAACGCCACAGACACCCTCTCTATTTTTAAGATCAAGCTCAAAACTTTCCTTTTTGATCAAGCTTATAGTTAGCGCTGGATCAGGTGACCCTGAACCCTCCCTTAGTTACGCTGCAACAGGCCTAGTGTGCTGGGGGGGTTCCTGTGATAAGTGTTTCTTTTTTTTTTTTTTTTTTAAAAAGGTGAATGAAAAAGTGTTTCTTTTTCATTCACCTTTCATTTTGTACCTCACTCTGCATTTAATCATTAGTTGTTATTAATCTCTGGCTCTCTTCCACAGCATGTCCTGTCTCCCTGACCTCACCCTCAGCCCCCTCACAGCAGATGACCCCCCTCCCTGAGCCTGGTTCTGCTGGAGGTTTCTTCCTGTTAAAGGGAGTTTTTCCTTCCCACTGTCACCAAGTGTTGCTCATAGGGGGTAGTTTTGAGTTTCGGTTTTCTCCGTAATTATTGTAGGGTCTTGTTGTGATTTGGTGCTATATAAATAAAATTGGATAGACAGACAGACAGATTACTAATATTCTACTAAAATGTCTACAAAGATTATTTTAAAATATTTTACATATGGAAAAATGTCTTCTTTCTGTTTGCTCATAGTTGGTAATAAGCCCATGAGCACATGCTGATGATTAGAGGAGGATCAGAACAGCCAGAGCCAGAGAAAAACTGCCTGACAGAAAATTAAGGTGGAAAAGCCTTTCTTCCTCTCTGCAACCCTAAAAAAACAGAAGCACCTTGGCAATGTTAGCCGAAATAATTATGTGAAATTGCAGGTTGTGGAAATATTCATTACGGTTGTAGACAGCAGACAACAAAAACAAATCGGCTGTGCTTTGGAAGCTGAATTTCACCCAATGAGTACTCACCTCTGAGAATACAAATAGTTCCCCCAAGTGTGTCAACTCTTTTGTTGTGTTTCAAATCTAACAAAGATGTGAAAAAAATGTTTACCTGGGAAACTGTTTGACATTGTCTAATAGTAAGGGAATGACAATAATAATTATGGAATTTCACACAGAATTTATAGCAAGTATTGCAGCAATCATTCAAATATACACAAACACTAAATTAAATCTTAATAATGAACTCAATAACAATATTTTGTGGAGACTCAAAAACATGATGGTGGTTAAGAATGTCATTACAAATCTGTTCTGGTATTTATCAACTATTCCTAGCACTAAATTTTTATTCTTTTTTGATAAAATGTTACATATTTTAATAATGGAACTTAACAAGTTATTGGCCTTACTTCTCACATTCACTACAATGTACCAACATCATCTTCAGAGCTGTCACTGATCACCAGATTCGTCTGCTGTGGACTCCAACATTTGATCCAAGTTGGGTCTCACTCACACAGGCCTAGAGACCAGCTGTCAACCTCTTAGTAACCTGTTGTTGCTGGGGGAAATGTGTATTCTCCAACCAGTTGTCGAGTGGTTGCTATCGCCTGGTGAAACTGGTGGAAGAGGGTGCTGCATCAAAACCTGGAGGCCTTGAAGAAACCTCAGACTTAATGGAATTTATTGCCACTAGTTTGATATCTGTTTCTGCACCTTCATCTCATACCTATTGACCCTGACTTTGTGGGCTACACTACCAGTATTAATGTTAGTTAGTTTCAGCTTCTTTGTTGTTTTTTCCCTTTTCCCTGCTAGTTTTGTGTGACATTAGCACCACAACTTGAAGAACAATTTCTTGATAAACATTCTCAGAACGCTGTGTTTCAGTCAACTTTGATACAAGCTGCAGCGGAGCACTGCAAATCAGTCTTACTAAGCAACTGCCATAACCAGAAGTCCCCATTTATTAAGTGACTTTTACTGGTAATTAGTGAGAAATTCCATAATGGAAGTTACAGAGCCATCTGTAGCTATTTTAATCAAACTTTGGGACATTTTAATAATACAACTTTCATTGTACACTTTACCTCAAATGGGTTCACAGGTAACCTGGATTTTGACTGTTGTTACTGTGTAAGCTTTGAAGGGGGCACATTTTAGGCTCTTGAATTCTTAACACTGAGATAATGCGGGGCCATGATGATGATGATGTCATGGTCTGTGAATTTGATCCAGAGCTTTTGGGTTTTGTTATCCTTTGTGTGTTTTACTGAGTTTGCATCCCTGTTTGGTTCTTGCTCCCTTCCTGTTTTATTTTGGTAATTATCTTGGTTGTTCCCAGCCGTGTGCCCACCTGTTTCCCATCCTCTCGTTATCCTGAAGTGCATTTAGTGTCTCAGTTTTCCTTTGTGCTTTGGCGCGTTCTCCCTCTTGTTGTGTGTTTCCAGTGCAGTATATTACTTTTTCTTTATTTTGCATTCTTGCTTCCATGTAGTTTGTTTATTTAGTTTGATACTGTTTTGGTTTTGACTCCAGCAATAAAGCTGTGAAAATCAATCCTGTTTCTGAGTCCTGCATTGGGGTCCTAATCCTGCTTGCCACACAGCGGTGTCTTGACAGATGAAACCTTGTCTAGTCTGTAGAACCTTTAGCTAGTATTGTCAAGCACAATGTCCATTCATGTTTCATGGGGAGCACTAGCAGTCTAGGCGTCAGGGAGCAAGCAGTGGTCACTCAGCTAGCAAGGGATGCCTTGCTCCATCCTTCTCTGATTGCCAATTACCGTTGTACTCACCACTGAAGGTTCAAGCTGAATGACAGTTTAACCGTAATGAGCCAGAGGACCACTGCTCTGCATCTAATGTCAGCTTTCTAAATACCAGAACAGATCAACAGATACACAGCCTGTACTTTATCCACAAATGACAAGACCATGCTGCCTAGGATAAGATGCATCAGAAAGAGAGAACAGAGACAAGTAAAATAATAGCAAAGAGGTAAACAAAGGTTGAATAAAGTGATACCAGCGGAATAAAGAGAAAGATGATGTAATCTGTCTATATTTGTCCCCATTTGTGAGGAATCAAAGATTTTTTTCTGTTTTAGCTGACCCTGACTAATTAGAAATACTGTGTTACCACTCCAGCTTGCTCTCAAATAAATATTTTTCTTAACGTACAGCAGTGCAAGCTCATTAGTGTGCTATCAAGTAAATACAGTAGAAGAGAACTTCTGATCTGCACAGATGCTGAAAATTTTGTGAAAACATTGTGAAAACTTAGTGTTTTATCATTATGACATAGAGGGTGATATACAAAAGTCAACACTGCATGGATTACCTGCCTTTCTTTCATCTGTATATATCTGTATATATTGCACTTGCTTTATTATTTATTTATTTTTATTTTCTACTTTTACTTTCCTAATATACTAGTTCTTAAATTTTATTTTAACTTAGTTGCTTATTTCAATTGTTTGTAAAGCAGTCGCAAGTAAGAATTTCATTGCTCAGCATAACCACAGTGTTTTGCAGTGTACATGACAATAAACTTCTTGAATCTTGAATCTTGAATTAAAACACATCAAATCAAGACTATATATATATATATATATATATATATATATATATATATATATATATATATATATATATATATATCTTCTCTCCCTGGGTATTTATTGAGCTTCTCATGTTCCTTCTTCTTGCCATCACTTGGTATTGCAACATTTATCACTATGGCTTTCCTCCTACGCTTGTCCACCACTCCGATTGGTTAGTTGTTAACAGTTTGTCCATGTGCATCTGGAAGTCCCACATGATCTTAGCTTGGTCATTCTTAACCAACCATGGGGTCGTATCCCATTTTGACCTCGGGACTCCCAGGTCATACTTGGCACAGATGTTCCTGTATACTATGCCAGTCACTTATACATGCATATAGCCATGCATCAGGGGCATCTCTGCACAGCCTGTACCTGGGGTCTTGCCTTGTGTGGTAGAATCAGAATCAGAATCAGAAGGTTTTTATTGCCATATGGGTGAACAGGTTCACAGCATTAGGAAATTGCTGCGGTACTTCATGCTTACATAAAAAACAAATAAGTATAAAAACTATAAGAAATTACAAATATACAGAGATATTAGAACTATAACTATAACACAATATTACAAAATATACAGTGCAGAGAATAATTAAAAGATAAAAGAATGTAAATTATAGTCCACTAATATGTACATCAGTGCAAACAGACAGGTGCATAAACATAGGGTCATCAGCGTTTGTGGAGGGTGGTGGTAACAGTCTTAGGGTTATTGTTCATGAGTCCAACAGCAGAGGGGAAGAAACTGTTCTTATGGCGGGAGGTTCTGGTCCAAATGGACCGTAGCCTCCTGCCTGAGGGGAGAGGGTCAAAAAGTCTGTGCCCAGGGTGAGAGTGGTCGGCTGTGATCCGACCTGCACGCCCCAGTGTCCTGGAGGTGTACAGGTCCTGGAGAGATGGGAGGTTACAGCCAATCACCTTCTCAGCAGAGTGCACAACGCGCTGTAGTCTCTGTTTGTCCCTAGTGGTGGCTCCAGCGTACCACACAGTGATGGAGGAGGTAAGGATGGACTCGATGATGGCAGTACAGAACTGCACCATGGTCCTTACTGGCAAGTTGAATTTCTTCAACTACCACAGGAAGTACATCCTCTGCTGGGCCTTTTTGATGACAGAGGTGATGGTGGGCTCCCACTTGAAGTCCTGGGTGATGGTAGTTCCCAGGAAGTGAAATGAGTCCACTGTGGTGATGGGGGTGCCAGTCAGGATGATGGAGGGTAGAGGGGCTGTGTGCTTCCTAAAGTCCACTATAATCTCCACTGTCTTCTGGGCGTTCAGCACCAGGTTATTGTGGCTGCACCAGGACACCAGACGTTTGACCTCCATCCTGTAGACAGAGTCGTCCCCGTCTGAGATAAGTCCGATGAGAGTCGTGTCATATGCAAACTTCATAAGCTTGACAGACTGGTGGTCAGAGGTGCAGCAGTTGGTATACAGGGAGAAGAGCAGAGGAAAGAGGACACAGCCCTGAGGAGTGCCAGTGCTGATGGTCCGGGAGTCCGAGACATTCTTCCCCAGCCTCACGTGCTGCTTCCTGTTCATCAGGAAGTCAGTGATCCACCTGCAGATGGGATCAGGCACGTTCATCTGGGACAGCTTGTCTTGGAGGAGATCAGGGATGATGGTGTTGAAGGCAGAGCTGAAGTCCACAAACAGGATCCTGGCGTAGGTTCCCTGGGAGTCCAGATGCTGTAGGATGAAGTGCAGAGTCAGGTTGATGGCGTCGTCCACAGACCTGTTGGCTCTGTAGGCAAACTGCAGGGGGTCCAGAAGGGGGGCTGTGAGGGACTTGAGGTGGGACAGCACCAGACGCTCAAATGACTTCATGACCACAGAAGTCAGTGCCACAGGTCTGTAGTCATTTAGTCCAGTGATCTTTGGCTTCTTGGGGACAGGAACAATGGTAGCGGTTTTAAAGCAGACAGGCACGTGGCAAGCCTCCATTGAGGAGTTGAAGATGTTCGTGAACAATGGGGCAAGCTCGTTAGCACAGTGGCTCAGTGTGGCAGGTGAGACACCATCTGGACCTGGAGCTTTGGGAGCTTTGACACTCCTGAACTGCTTTAGCACCTGGTCCTCCTGAATACAAAAGACTGTGGGGGTGGGGGAGGAGGGGGACTCTGGGGTAGAAGTCCTTGATGATGTGGGCTTCTCTGAGGTGTGGGGAGTGGGGGAGGTTGGGGGGTGAATATTTGTGTTGGCTGTATTGTAGTTGGGACTCGTGGAGGTGTGAAGGCTGCTGAACTGACCATCAAAATGACAATAGAACTCGTTCAGTCTATTTGCAGTTTGTAGGTCATCTGTGGAGTGGGGGGTTTTTGGTTTGTAGTTGGTAATCTGCCTAAGGTGCCGTTTACACGAGACCGTTTTCATTTTGAAACGGCGTCATTTTGATGCGTTTCGGCCTTCTGTTTACATGACAGCGGTGTCGTTTTGATGCGTTTCGCCCTTCTGTTTACACGACAACAGAGTGAAAACGATGTGTTTCGGAAACGGAGTCCAGAGTGGACCGTTTCAGAAACGCACCGGCTTGCGTTCTCGTGTAAACACTTGAAACCGGGGTGATTTGAAAACGGGCGACTCGCACATGCGCACTATGGTTGCGACGGCCACAGTTTTTCGCGCAATTTGATAAACAGTACTCGCGGATTCACGAGTGCTTCTTATGCTTTTCTTGTGTTTTTACCGTTTTGTAATTCAGCGTTGTGTGCAGCGTTGTGTGCAGCAGCGATCCAACCTCATCGTCAGTCCACACAAAACCTCTCACACTGGCCGTTTTGTAAGTAATGAACAATTTGCCGCACTACCTACTGTGTCACTCCACGCATGCGTGTCTTGCATAAACAAACTTTGCAAAGAGAAAACCAACGCCAACTTGTGGCCTGGCATGGGAACTACATTGTTTCCATCGTTTCCCGTCATTGTGTAAACGCGGATCGTTTCTGAAACTCCATCGTGTAAACGAAAGGCTGAAACACATCAAAACGACACCGTTTCCAGTGAAAACGGCTTCGTGTAAACGGCACCTAAAACTTTTCAATACAGAGGCCGCGTCGTTCTCTGAGATCTGCTGCTGTATATTCTCAGAGTGATGTGATCTAGCAGTGGCCACTTCCTTGCTAAACCTGTACTTGGCCTCTTTGTAGCAGTCTTTGTCCCCACTTTTAAAAGCCTTTCTCTTCTCTATCCACAGCTGCTTCAGTTTGGGAGTAAACCAGGGTTTGTCACTGTTATAACTCACCCTGGTGCGTGATGGCACAATGCTGTCCTCGCAGAAGTGGATATACGAGGTTACAGTGTCCGTGTAGTCATCCAGACTGTCACAGGCAGCCCTCATTGAGTCCCAGTCTGTAGTTTCGAAGCATGTGCGGAGCTCCTCCACAGCTTCATGGGTCCACTGTTTTGTTGTCCTCACCACAGGTTTTGAGAGCTTCAGCCTCTGTCTGTACGCGGGGATCAGGTGGATCATGTCGTGGTCAGAGAGGCCGAGTGCAGCACGGGGCCTCTCTGACCAAGGCCTCTATCGATCTTGTGCTCAAAGCTTGTTCCTGTGCTGTCTTTCAGCCCAGCTTTATTTTATCCATACCAGCCACGTCGTCTATCTCACAGAGACATGGCTGACCCCCCTCATACCGGACCACGCCGTACAGCCGTCGGAGTTCTTCAGTGTTCATCGCACGGACAGAACGAGTGAGTCTGGAAAATCAAGAGGAGGAGGTGTGTGCCTAATGATTAATAACAACTGGTGTGACAGTAGGAATGTTGTCCTTCTGAAACAATCATGTTCACCTAACCTGGAGCTCCTAACCCTGAAATGCCGTCCCCACTACCTGCCCCGCGAGTTCACTTCGGTCATCTTCAGCGCCGTCTATATTCCACCTCAGGCGGACACAAACACTGCACTATCCGAGCTACATGAGGCGATTTCCACCTATCAGGCTAACCAGCGTGATGCGGCTCTCATCGTAGCCGGGGACTTTAACAGTGCAAACTTGAAAAGGTAATACCGGAGTTTATTCAACACATCGACTGCCCCACCAGAGGAGAGAGGACCCTAGACCACTGCTACTCTGCATTCAAAGATGGCTACAAAGCAAAGCCTCTTCCGCCTTTTGGGAAGTCTGACCACACCTCTGTCCTTCTCATGCCGAAATACAAACAACGGCTCAGGCAGGAACCCCCTGCTGTGAGAGAAGTGACACGGTGGTCTGATCAAACAGAGGCCGCTCTGCAGGGTGCGTTGGATTCAACCGACTGGGACATGTTTCGCAGCAGCGCGGGCGGAGACATCGAGGAGTTTACGGAAACTGTTGTGGGATTTATTGGGAAAGTTGTTGAAGACACTTCACTTAGGAGGACCATCAGGACTTTTCCCAACCAGAAGCCGTGGGTGGATAAATCTGTCCGCGACGCCCTGAGGTCCCGCACCGTTGCCTACAACTCCGGCCTCGCCTCTGGGAACATGGAGGACTACAAGGTTGCATCATACAACGTCCGCAGAGCGGTGAAAGAGGCAAAACATCGCTACGGCCGCAGACTGGAACAGCAACTACAACAGTCTGACTCCAGGGGACTGTGGCAGGGACTACGCACCATCACGGACTACAAAGCACCACACACACACCCGGTGAGTGCCGACACTTCTCTGGCTGATGAACTCAACATCTTCTTTGCGTGCTTTGAGTCGGGAAGCCGACAGCCCGCTGCGCTCCCGGCCGGAGGGGCGGAGACACTCACTGTGACGGAGCGCGACGTGAGGAGGGCGTTTAGACGTGTAAACACCAGGAAAGCGGCTGGACCAGACGGTATTAGTGGACGTGTCCTTAAGACCTGCGCTGACCAGCTGGCACCTGTGTTTACACTGATATTCAACCTCTCACTGAAACTGTGTGTGATTCCCACCTGCTTTAAAAAGTCCATCATAGTCCCTGTCCCAAAGAAACCACACCCCAGCAGCCCCAATGACTTCAGGCCCATAGCACTCACCTCTGTGGTGATGAAGTGTTTTGAGAGACTCATCAAGACATTCATCACCTCCTCACTGCCCACCACCCTCGACCCACTACAGTTTGCATACCGGCCAGACAGATCCACAGATGACGCCATATCCTTCCTCCTCCACAAGACCCTTTCACACATAGACACTGGTAAGGGGAACTATGTGAGAGTGCTATTTGTAGATTACAGCTCAGCATTCAACACCATAGTTCCCTCCAGGCTGGTCTCTAAGCTGCTGGACCTGGGCCTGGGCCCATCCCTGTGCAGGTGGGTTCACAGCTTCCTGACCAGCAGACCACAGGTGGTACGAGTGGGTCACCTCACCTCATCCTCCCTCACCCTCAACACTGGATCCCCCCAAGGCTGTGTGCTCAGCCCTCTGCTGTACTCACTGTACACCCATGACTGCGAGGCCACGTCAGAGTCCAACGTCATCATCAAGTTTGCTGACGACACTGCTGTTGTGGGACTAATCTCTCACAATGAGGAGACAGCCTACAGGAGAGAGGTCTCCCGCCTGGAGAACTGGTGCCAGGAGAACCACCTCCTGCTCAACGTCAGCAAAACAAAGGAACTGATCGTGGACTTCAGCAGGAAGCAGCAGAGGGACTACCATCCACTTGTCATCAGTGGTGCTGAGGTGGAAAGAGTGGACACTTTCAAATACCTGGGAGTGACCATCTCACAGGACCTGTCCTGGACTCATCACATAAACATCACTGTGAAGAAGGCCAGACAGCGTCTCTACCTCCTCAGGCGGCTGAGAGACTTCAAGCTCCCACTCAAGGTGCTCAGGAACTTTTACACCTGCACCATCGAGAGCATCATGCGTGGGAGCATCACCACCTGGATGGGAAACTGCACCAAGCAGGACTTCATGGCCCTAAAAAGGGTGGTTCGTTCAACTGAACGGACCATCAGAACCACCCTCCCCAACCTGCAGGACATTTACACCAAGCAGTGCAGGCTGAGGGCCATGAAGATCCTAAAACAGCCCAGCCACCCCGGACACTCTCTCTTCTCCCTGCTCCCATCAGGCCGGCGTTACCGCTGCCTGAGGGCTAAGACTGAAAGGTTGAAGAAGAGTTTTTACCCACAAGCCATCCGTCTGCTCAACTCTGAGCCCTAACTGGACCATTATTGCACAATGTAAATATTATAATTTATAAAAGTGTGTATAGTGTATAGTATATAGAGTATAGTGTATAGTGTGAATTACTTTTTTTAAATTTTTATTCTTCTTATTTATATGTGTGTGTATATATGGTTGCAGGTACAAAATACATTTCACTGTGCATTGTACTGTGTATAACTGTGCATGTGACAAATAAACACTATCTTAATCTTAATCTTAAAATCTTAATCTTAATCTTATCTGCTGGTGGTACATGCCGTGCAGAGGCCTGTCCTTCCATGATGGTTCCTGTCATTTCTCCTCTTCGTTCTCAGTTTCTGCTGCCTGAGGTACTCACTAAGCACATGATCCTTTGTGGCCATCTTCCTGATGTTTTAGTGGATCTTTGTTATTTCATCTAGGACAGTGGTTCAGACACTCACTAGTCCTCGGCCTCTTCCCTTCCGCTTAGCGTACAGTCTCAGGGTGCTGGATTTGGGGCGAAAGCCTCCATGCATGGTAAGGAGCTTTCTTGTCTTGATGTCAGTGGCTTCTATTTCCTCCTATGGGCAGCTTATTATCCCAGCAGGGTATCTGGTATTACACTTTGAGACAAAACCTAAAAATTATTTGGTTATCAATGGACATCAATATTTAATGCTGTAGAGAAATACTACACTAATAATACTTTTGAAGGGCATTAAATGTATTGGCAGTTATAGAAGCTCAAACAGAAATTGCTTATAGCTTCTGTCTTTGCTTTAAACCTTAGAGTAAATTCATGTATTTGTACAGAGGGCAGTGGAAGACTTTAAAACACAACAATGAGACGAAAGCAGAAGATGGGCTTGGTTTAGTATAGTATATAATGTAGCACTTTGAGTGCTCAGTTAGAGTAGAAAAGCATTATATGAGTACCAGTGAATTTAGAATTTAACATTTCTATAAGACAAAAACAAACAATAAGTGTGTTTGTGGGTTTGTAAGATTTTGATCTCCCACATTCAACCAGAACAACATCAGTGCTTCTTCACACTGATTCCCCAAGTCTGATGAACTCTGCTGGAGATGAACACTATTATGGTATCATTTGGTGTTTTGATTATTGTGATGAGAGCACTGTCTAGTATGTTGGTCCAATATCTTCTATAGGTGTTCAGCTGGGTTGAGATGTGGTGCCTGTGAAGGCCAAAGCATATAATAAGCATAATTTTCATTCTCATCAAACCATTCAGTGACTTCTTGGACGGGTTATCAAGGACAGAAGTGGTTGAGCCCTGGACAAAAACCTACATACTCTTCAGTATGCAGCACCTTTCCTAAGCACATAGAGTTTGGCTGCACAATAACAGAAGGCAGCTTACAACCACAGTATATGTATTAATTTAAAGTTATATCAGCTATTGCTTTTGACATGATAAATTGTTTTTTTTTTTGTTTTGTTTTGTTTTTTGGATCTCAAGGAGCCAAACATGCACTTTAAAAAACTGGAATGTAAAATGTCCTACCTAAAGCATTGTAATGAAGTAAGTCAATGATTAAGTCATTAAGATTCAACTCCCAGAAATAGCTGACTCAATAGCCAGGTGACAGAAGTTCAGGTGTCTGAGTTTTATCCTTACTTCCTTTCCAACATCCTGAGCAGTTTAAAAAAGACTATTTGATGTTTTCTGTCAGAAAGTGTCAAATAGTCTTAACTGTATATGATTGGAAAATGTTGAACCCAGTTAATATTCTCACACCATTCTCCTCCACAGGAGAAATCAGAGGGTACAACCAAGTTGACTCTGAGCCAAGAGTGGTAGCACTAGCACTGCTTCTCCACCATTATCGCTCATGTTAGAGCTGCAGTCCTTCTGTGAACTTGAGTTAGCAGCATTATGATGCATTAGGATGCATGACTATAGCACTAGCATAGATGGTGACTGTTTCGGCTTTGCAGATTTGCTAATCTGTTGCCCAGTGTATGGAGGCATTTTTGTCCTGATGATGCCCCAGGACAAGTTTGTATTGATTTGCAATGACCACTTGTTCTAGAGAGAAAGTGCACCAAACGACATAAAAGAGCCATGGATCCTTTTACTGTCAAAGTCAGCAAAGGCTCGTGTTTTTCCTTTAATCTGTCACCTTTCTTGTTTATGTAGTGCAAGTAAGGGAGGAGCTGAAAGAAGCTTTTTTGTGAAAGTAGAGGGCTATGCAGTATATCTGTGGTAATTTAATATAGGCTTTTTTTTTTTTTTTACAAATCATTAAAGTTTAAAAACAACAGTCTTCTCAGTAATAAGCATATTTTTGTGATGCAAAAAGGTTGACAAACCTTTTCAGTGACCTACTTGGTAAGCAGGAAGTTATTAGCCTTTGCATCACTGGCAATTTTTAGTACTTGCTTCAACCATTTTGGAACATGCACCAAGGAAATGGAGTTTATTTATCTGAACTTTGATATAAAAAGAAAAGCCAGGTGGCATTTGTTTAGATAAAGCAGTGAGTCAGACAGTGACACCAGAGATTGTCTCCAAGTGCATTTGAGTAAATATGGTAGTTTAAGAAGCAAGCAAACTGCAGGTCAAGAGTAAGCACCCCAACACTGTACCTCAGTCTGAGGTGTTGTTTTAACTGTATGCTACATGGATCACAGTGACTACAAAGCCACTGCCTCAGGAGAAAAGGATGACACTCGGCAGTGGCAGTGCGAGGGGCTGAGGCCAGGGAAGACTGAGACAAGAAAAGTGTTTAGCCAGCCCAAGCGGTGCGCAGCTAAAAAAGAAGGCTTGAAGGACACCGAGATGAGAGCCATAGTGTATTTAGCCGGGAGACTTAAACTGCAGAATAAAGATGAGAGGAGAGCACGAAGGGGATTAAAGCCTATCGACCAGCCACCACAATTGCCTCTTATATGAAGCCATGTTTAATTCAGCTCTGTGCTGTGGATAGGCAATGAGATACAGCCAGAGGGATGGAGAGGAGAAGAAGGAAATGATGATGGGGCTGGAGGACTGTCCTAGCAGATCAGTTTGTAGATCTGACCAAGCACAACTTACACCCTCCCTACACAGCCAGATGTGTTACCAACGTGAATTTACTAAACGGCATAAAATTTTACTAAAAAGGAAACTTGGGGTAGTAATTGTGTGCTTACTGAAATGTTGTTTCAATAAATTTCTAAGTAAAATTCATATTAAAACATGATGAATGAAATATAAATGTGTGAATGATTTATGATAGACTAAGTCTAAAAGTGGACCGAGGTGGACAGTTGAACTACAAGTTGGGAACCATAAATAATGTCTATGTATACTGTGGAGTCTATGTTTGGGGTGGCTGTGGTTAAGGAGGCAGAGCAGGTCATTTGCTAATCAGAAGGTTGATGGTTCAATTCCTGGCTGCTTCAGTCTGCATGCCAAAGTATCCTGGGGAAAGATACTGAGCCTGGAGTTGCTCCCGATGTGTTCATTGGATTAGAGCGAAAGTACTTTGGTGTAGAAAATAAGTGCTTGTGTGAATGGGTGAACACAAACGTGTTGTAAAAAGTGCTTTGAATGCTCAACTAGAGCAGAGTGCTGCATAAGAACTAGTCCATTTACCATATTATGCAGTATAATGAATAATTTATCTTATTCAGAAAAAATGCAAAAATGTGTGTAATAATAAAAGAAAAGCCTAAAACTCCCAAATCCAAGGGCAGAATGTTCTAAAAGCTAAAAGTAGATGCAGAATAACAAAAAATATGTAAAAGTTACTTGGAAAAAATATTCTGAATTAACAAATCTAAAATAAAGGTATATAGGGAATGTCTTTTTTTACTATATCAGTTTGGTCTGAACCTATGTTAAAATCCCTAACTTAAAAAAAAATGCCCATGTGGATAGACAACTGAGTTTTTTTAATACCTCATCCACCCTGATTTATGAGTCAGGTGTCAAGGTCTGTGGTGTGTAGGATGTGCAGACCAAGTGTTTCTGTAGCGGACCCAAATGCAGATGCGCAGAACTGAAAATGAGTCTTTTTTTGACTGATGCCAAAGTACAAGAGACGCATGAAGCTCAAAAGTGGAGCTGAAGACTATGACTAACTAGAACTTAGAAAACATCCTAGGAAATACAGGTGAAGGCGAACAGGCAAGGAAACAAACAGGAGTATGAACAGACATTGTAGAAAGACCAAAAAAGGGAGAGTGAGACTATATATACACGGGAAGGTGAGTAGGGAAAGCAGAGACAGCTGGGGAAACAACACACAGCAGAACAGAGACGATGAGATACAGGAAGCAAAACTAAGAGCAAAGCACAAAGAACACCACTCTCAATATAAAACAAGGGGAAACATGAAATAATTAAATAAAAGGGACTTGACACAAGAGCAAAACTAAAACACACAAAAGAATACATAATTTAGGGGTGTCTGTAGCTCAGGAGGTAAAGCAGGTCACTTACTAATTTGAAGGTTGGTGGTTTGATCCCTGGCTGCTCCAGACTGCATGCAACAAAATCCCAAATTTGTTCGATACAATTCAAGTCTGGACTTTGACTTGATCAGTTCCAGTACTCCAGAATTCTTTGTCTTGGTCAGTTAGGCAAAGGCTCATATATCCAGGCCTGTGCAGCCCTGCCTCCTCAGTACCATATGAAAGGATTTTCTCAGAACCTGAAGAGGTTATTTCCAAAAAAAAAAAAAAAAACAGGGAAAAAAATATTTTATCTTAAAAAAAAAATGAATAAAGTGATCATCACCCCAGTATTGATATGCACAATCACTGTCCCGTCTTTTGAAAACAGGTTTAACATAAACATAATAACGTAATATTGGATTTATTTAAACACTGATTTAAATCATACTGACAAGTTTTTGATATTGATATACCTCTATTACAATCACCCACACATTAATTTTCACCTTGATGTGACTGTTTGTTGTGATTTGGCGCTATATACATACATATATATATATATATATATATAATTGAATTAATTAAAAGCGAATGAATGAATGAATGAATGAATGAATGAATGAATGAACCAACCAACCAACCACACAAAATCAAGTTAAGGTATTTTTATTTCAGGGCTTGGCAGTGATTCTTCCCATGCTGGCACTGCTGCAAAACAGAGGCAGTTCACAGATTTATTTACACAGGAAAAAACACACGAGCTGATGTCAATAAGGAGTGTTCTGGTTAGGCCAGTTAATTCTGTTAGAGAGGATTTCACAATGTTATTCCAGGAGTGAACAAATGAGAGAGATGTCTTACTGTTAGATAATGATGAGGAAACTCCAGAGAAGGCCAGTGGTTTGCTCAGAGAGGATGATGGAGGTCGTAAGACAGTGGAAGACTGCTGCGAGTCTTCCAAAGAGAGATTCCAGAGGGATGGAACCGGCTCAGCAGCAGCAGGTAACAGGAAACACTGGAATGCAATGAGACAGAGATGTTAAATTTTAGAACTTGAGAGAACACAGGAGAACCATAAAGGAGCCTTATAACTATTCAGGGAATGCAGACAGTGCAGGCCCTGATCCTTAAGTACACAGAAAATTTCTGGAGTGAAAAATTTGGTAGTTAGGCAAAAAAGAGTGAAAGTGTTAAATTTGTGGAGTTTATTCGTGGACTCTAACTCTTGTTTGGGTTGAGGTATATTAGGTGTCAGGGTAATATTTTGGAGTTCATTCAGAGGGTGTTCAGGAGTGTGAATCAACCCCTCCCCTGGAGTTTATGTTTAACCGTCACTATGACTACACTTGCGCAACAAAGAGAAACTGGACTTCGAAGTGAGGTAAGATTTTTGGTCAGTTTTTGGTTTCTTTCTTTACCCTATTATAAAATGTTAGGTTAAGTAGAAGGTAGAAGGTAGAAGTTTTGTAGATGTCGGTATGCTTGTTTTTAAGTTAATGAAAACCGGCATTATTACAAGTATGCTGCATTTGGTCTTTGATTGCTGTTAATACATTTAGAAAAATTCATTTTCCCTCCAGATTAGTGTGCATACCGATACTGAAGACAGGAGTCTCACTGGCTAAAGGAGTGTTAATGAGGTGAGAGTAATGCTAATGTTATAGTGATGAGCTAATGCTACAGTTAAATAAAATAACTCTGGATTATGATTTTATTTAGCAAGTTTTTTTTTTTTTTTTTTTTTTGATATAACAGAGGAGAGTCGGGTTCATGAAGCTGCTGCTCCAGAGCTCAGTGAAGTCTTGGCAGCAGTGTTTGGCATCAGAGTAAGTAACCGCTAACCTACATTAGCTAACAATCCAATAGCAATTTCACAGTGATTCATGAAACAACTAAACATTGTTATTCTTGATCCTTTTAATGTTAGATGACCAAGACATTGATAAAGGTACAACTAGGGGCAAAGAAGAAATATGTGAAATTAGAGGACGTTTGCTTCTCTGATTTCGTTAGTGCTGGTAAGGTCTCAGTTTTGCGTAAAGATATGGAATAGCAAGTAAGAGTACTTTGTACATAAAGTGTTGGTTGTCTTGCTACAGTCCAGGAGATGTTTCTCATACCAGAGGACACAATACTGAAAGTCACAGATAACCACGGTGTAGAAGTGGATGACGATGTCTTTCCAGAACTTGCAGCCAGAGAAATCTGTTTTGTCATCTATACTGATGATGGTAGGGCATTAAATCATTTCTAAGTTTGCAATAAAAAAATATGGTATTTGCATTTTACCCCAGAGACAGCTGGCTGGGTTGTTATTCTGTCTTGAGAATAACAAGAATCTTAATAAATATACAATTGTTCCCTCGTGAACTAAGTATGGGTTGTATTTCAGAACTTCCACTAGCTGAGTCCTCCTCAAACTCTGCTGACTGCTCAGACAAGACAGAATATGTGACTCTTGGTAAGTAGTGCAGTATAAGGTGATCATGTTTTTTTCTTCAACCCAGTACTGCAGCCATGAAAGATTTATGGTATCTGTTCTAAGCCTTTGTGTGCATTACTCTGTTTTGTGATTTTCAGATCTATCTGTTGTGCAGCAAGGGGGTGAAATACCATCTTCTCCAAGTCTGACAGATACTGCATCTGTCTCAAGTAGTCTTAGCAGCGACACAAGTGATCTGGGATGTAAAAGAAGTGAATCTTTGGACAGCAACTATGCAAGAAATGTAATTATAAATTTCAGTATATACATAAAATGCTTACATGACAAATGCATTTTGCAAATAATAATACTTATAGTTAAAATGAAAAATAAGTTATCTAAAAATTTTGAAATTTATTTTGTATTTTTTTCCATTCATAATTTATGTTTTTTTAGACTGTGGAGCAAATTCTGACCTCAAAGCCAGCAGGAATGACTGTGATTAAAGAGTATGAAGAAACTGGGAGTTTGAAAGATTCCACCAGGCGATTAATGGTGAACATCATTGTTGCACACATGCGTGAAAAAGAAGGGTAAGAACACAGAATAAGACATGACTTTCTAAATTTTTAAAGGACACAGCAACCCTTAGTAATGATGTTTGTTTTGCTCTTTTTTTCCTTCTGTAGGAGTCGTGTTAGTAAAGCAACAAAGGAGTTTCATGCACTCATGGATATGTAAGTTTGCACAGCTTTTCATGTGTAAAATAATGATTTTGTGCACAAGCACTAAAAGTATAACAGATGTGCATGACTTTTTTTTTAACACACAATGTTTATTTTTTTCTTTTAACTAGGAACACTTTTACGACATACAGAGCAACAAAGGCTTTCTTGAGTGGCGTTTAAAGACTGTGCAACGTCAGTCCAGAACAGCCTCTTCATCCCTCAAGAAAGTGGTGCTTAAAGGAGGTCCCACATCCTCAAGACCCACTGTAGTTACCACAGGGGACCAGCAAACAGGAGATGACTGTATGGAAGCCATATCTCTTCTCAACCACACAACAGACCGTGACTTAGTCTTCCACAAGATGAGAGATACCTTCCAATACCGTCAGCAAATACTGCACAATCCACAGCACTCAGCTGATGTACTACAAATCTTTCCTCGCTTCTTGGATATTAGACTGGTAAGCATTAAAAATTAATTTGTAAAAGTTGTATTAAAATGTTATTAGATGGCTAAATTAGTTTTCCTTCCCTTTTTAATTAGATTTTGCAAGACTTTTCACTAATGTTTGGAGAAGAGACTGCATCAAGGTTCCTGCGAAAATGGAACACCAGTTTTAAAGACAAAGTCACCCAGGAGGCCAAAAACCTAAAGGAGACTTCACTTCTAAAGCGACATCTGAGATCTGCTCTGAATGAAGGATCTGATACCACTGATGATCCAGGTACATCAAATGTTGTGGAGCAGTGTATCGTGTTGGACTGTTTGTTTGTGCAGGCACCCAAGAAAACTCACCACTTTTTAGCAAAATAGCCTCAATCATTTTGCACAATGATCAAGTTGTTTTTGCTTTGATTGAGCATGAAACTTTTTTTCATGACCATTTTCATGTTTATCAAGTGAGTGAATGCATACCTAGGAAGATACTGGTTATAGAAAGGGAGCAGCTAAGACATTTTTTAGTGTTTTGATGCCCAAATGTCATATGGGTGGGATTCCCAATTTTATGTTGTATCAGAAAATTTTATTATTTGAATGGCATTCATGTGAAGTTGTTCTTTCCTGATTTTATGCACTTCAGCAGGACTAAATGGAAAAGTTTACCTTAGCACAATATTGCACTAGATAGACATGGCTGTTATGTTTTTATTTTCTGACAATCTAATGCAGCATTTATGTTATTGACTTTATACAACTTAAATTTCCCTGTTGTGAGCTTGAAGATGTTTGAATGTAAATGATTTGTTTTGAATAAAAATATCAAAACAGTGCATTGTGCAGCACTAATTTTTACATAAAAATATGACTAATATAAAATTGTTAACTGTAAAAAAGGGTTGAATGAAATCTATTTTGTGTTCCTCCTAACACTGGCAGTGAGTAAATATTGAAATTAACTCAGTTTTAGTGTTGCATATACTCTATATTGGTGTAGAACTTTAACACCTGAGGAGTAAAATTTTAACTCAGAAAAAGGGGTTCAAGATCAACTCCAAAATAATAGTTATTTTTACTCATCTCTGGAGTCTATGTGATGGTCACACATGTACACTAAAATTGAGTTGTTGTTGACTCACAGGGAGTTTATTCCAAAAGGCAAAATTTGCTGTGTACAGGTGAATGAAAAAGCAGATAAGCAACAGGTGTGGCAGCTGAGGAGCAGGTGAAAGAAGCTCCTCCCAGAGGCCTAACCTGCCCAACCCAACCTAGACTAATTTGATTCAATATCAATTCAGTCATATTTATGTAGCACCGAATCACAACAGTCGCCTCAAGGTGCTGTATAATGTAAGATTAAGACCCTAAAAAAGAGTCTATTCCAGCTGTCATAGGGCGAGAGGCAGGGTACACCCTGTACAGGTTGCCAGCCTTTTGCAGGGCTAACAAAGAGAGACAGACAACCATTCATATCTATGGGCAGTTTAGAGTGGCCAGTTAACCTAACCCCAGTAAGTGCATGTCTTTGGACTGTGGGAGTCACTTTGCTATTTGAGCTTGTCCTTCATAGTCTGCAATAGCAAAAGGATATTACAAAATGAAATAATCAACTCAAGCTCTCCCAACATGTATCAGATGATCATTACACTTGCTCACTCCACTATCACAAAAAAACGAAAAGCAAACTTTAACTATGTTTAAAAAGCCGGTATAAGAAATGGATTGTTGCCCCAGAAATGGCAGACAAAGGAGGCCTTCATCTCGCTCATGCAAGACAAACAGAATAAACACATGGCCCCATAACTGCACTTTTGTTGCAACATAACAATAACAAACATAACAATAAAAAGAATCACACTAGTAACAACTTTCAGATTTTGACTAAATTAAACCTGATTAAACCATAAAACAATGAAAGTACATGAACACACGTACATGCACAAGTACAAAGGAGTGGGCCGCAAAAGTTCCCATAACTTAAACTGTTAAGTTATTCTCTGCTTCATCTAAATACCAATATTACTGGAGACCAGAGTTATGTGGGATTCAGCATGCAGGGTCAGAATTCAGTGAAGAGTCACAGGACAGAAGTAAAGCTTAGGTGCAACACTCACAGCTTTGAACCATCCATCCAAGGCAATTAGTTTTTAGCTCAAGCAAAGATGCTGAACAACCTAGTATTAGAAATGAACATAGGGATTCCTATGTTCATTTTTCAGTTTGAATTTTCCTTTCTGGTCAGTGTCTTCTTTCCTCACACCCTTGTTCTTCCATTCACTCATTCCGTAGACTCCTTTTCCCATTTTGAATTCTTTCGTTGCTCCATTTACTCGTATTATCTAGGAGTCTTGTGAGAGTCTGAATTAGCCACATACTGCACCAGAAATCCCTCTGACAAGAGTGTGACATGTCACCCTGTGATTATCCTTTCACGATTATGGCAACTGGGGCTTAATGTTTCTTTGGAAATAGCCATAAATATCCTCAGTTCACTGCATCTATAATAAGTCTTACCCAAACACCAAAAGTTCTCAAGTACTGGTACAGACACTATTCTATTTTTCTTTGCAGCTATTATTTGTGTGATAACATTCACCTCAAGGCACACAAAATGGTGTTTTGATGAAGCAGTGAGAGCACAGATCAGTCCTTCACAGGACAGCACAAAATATTAGGGACAATACCCTTTCATAAGGCTGTTGGCAAGCAGTAAATCCTTCAGTCAAATGAAGGTTAGACACATTACAGCATTCATAAGAAAACATTTGCTTGCTCTCCCTAGCTGCAATGCACAAACAGCATCTAAGCAAAGTATGGAGACAAATATAATAATAGGATGTCACTGTTACAGAAAGACATTGCTGCACAGACTTGGAGTTTCTAGTGTTGAAATGCAGGCCATTCCACCTCAGTCGTGAGTACAGCACATTGTTTGTTTTAGCTGTGTACACCTATGCAGTGGCTAATGCAAAGCTAGCCATGAGCCGGCTGAATGAGGCAGTCAGCAAACATCAGAACAGACTACCAGACAGCTTCATCATTGTAGCAGGGGACTTTAATCAAGCGGGAAAGAGCTAGATATAAACATAAACATATTCACAAATATTTATATATATATATATGCAGGCGGTGCGGGTTTGCGTCCCGGCCCGGCGCCGATTTGCCCGTGTGTCTTCCCCTGTATCTTTCCCCCATTTCCTGTCTCTCTCCACTGTCACGAAAAGCCGCTGTCGCCAAAAATGGAAAAAAAAAAAAAAGTACTGTCTTTTTCTGACATATATCTGGATTGTTCCAAATGGGTGTCAGTTTACATGAGATAAGTGAAGACTTGGCTATTTTTAAAATTCCCACCAGGCTGTCAGAGAGGTGTTTATGTTAAGGCTTTTAAAGCAGTTATGACGCTTTTTTCATTACTGGAGTTAATGAAAGGTAGAGCCAAGATTTTCACTTTTCCATACAGTACCTGTCTAAAAAGCTTTATTTTGAGCCATCTTAAAACATACTGTAATCTATTGGCTAAGAAATAATGATAAAAGTTTGGCAGTTCAATACCACCATTGTGTTTGGGGTTTTGTAGACTCTTTAAACTTATTCTTGATGTTTTATTCTTCCATAAACATTTTAAAATGTTTGAGTCTAGGGACCTAAACCAAGAAACAGATGGTTTGTTAGGGATCAGTGAGAACAGATAATTGATTTTAGGCAGAATCATCATTTTTACTGTGGCAGCTCTCCCCATGAGTGATACAGGTAGAGAGTTCCAATGTGTGAGATAATCCTCTATTGTTTTAGTAGAGGAATATGATTCAACTGTACCAGGTCTGACAGCCTGGCAGAAAAATTTATACCTAAATATCTAATGTTACCCGACTGTAGTGAGGTAGTGGTGGTATTCTGATAGTTACAATTCAAAGGTAAAACTGTTGATTTACTCCAGTTGATGAAGTATAGTATGATATAAATGAGAACTTATCTATGAATGTTATCATCTTCAGAAGAGAGGTTGGTGGGTTCCCAAGGAAAAGTAATACATTATCAGCATAACGGATTATCTTATGGTCTGTATTTTCAGTTTGAATTCCTTTAATATCTACATTTTGTCAGATTGCTGCTGCTAGTGGCTCAGTGAAAATGACAAAAAGTGAGGGAGAGAGTGGGCAGGGCTGCCTGGTGCCCCTCTGCAAACTGAAGCTTTGGGAAATGAGATCATTTGTCCTAACATGTGCATTTGAAGAGCTGTATAGTCTTCTGATCCAGTTTATGAACCAAATCCAAATTTGTGTAGAACTGCTAACAGAAATTTCTAATTTACCCGATCAAATGCCTTCTCTGCATCTCTGCAGAGACAACTGTGCTTTCTAATTTGTTAATGGAACAACAGTGTATTATATTTATTAGTCAGCATGTATTATTGGCTGAGTGCCGACCCTTGATAAAACCTGTTTGGTTCGGATGTATAATGGATGGAGTGACTTTTTCTAATCTTCTTGCAACGGCTTTGCAAATAATTTTAAGGTCTACATTAATAAGAGAGATTGGGTGATAGCTGGATGGAAGTGTGGGGTCTTTGCCTGGTTTAAGAAGCAGGCTAATGTTGGCGGAGTTTATATTTCGAGATAGTGTTTGATCACTCTGAATTTGAGTCACCATTTTGAAAAAGTTGGTTCTAGCTCAGACCAAAATTATTCTTCATAAAAATCTCCTGAAAAACCATCTGGGCCTGGGGCTTTATTATTTGGGAGATGCTGTAGGGCTTAATAAAATTCAGACATTGAAAGAGGTGAATCCAGAGCTGCAGCCTGTTCATCATTTATTTTTGATAGATTTAAATTGTCAAGAAATTCTTCAATGGCAGTATCAGATGAATTAATCTATGATGAATATAAAGCTTCATAAAAGGCTTTAAAGGATTTATTTATTTGTTGTGGGTCATGAGTAATGTTACCAGTCGAGTCTTTAATAGAATAAATAGCTGTTTTTTTTCTTTATTTAGTATTTTATTTATTTAGGAATTTTCCAGATTCATTTCCATGTTCAAAGTTTTCCAAATGCAGCCTCTGCAACAGAAATTGTGTCTTCTTATCAGTTATTTCATTTAACTCCAGTTTCAGTTTCCTCAGGTTGTTAATTATATGTTCTTGTGGTGAAGCAGCACAGGCAGTTTCTAGAGATTTAATTTTTTGTTCTAATTCTAACACAAATGTGTTTTCTTTGTTTGGCGAGCAGTAAGATATTATTTTGCCCTGCATTACTGCCTTGCCCTGCATTACTGCCTTGCCCTGCATTACTGCCTTTCCTGCTTCCCAAAGAACACAGGTAGATCATTATGTTCTAAATATGTTGACCACTCCTTTTTGAAATAATTAATAAAATCTTGTTCTTTAAGTAATGATATATTAAATCTCCAGTTCCTGATTGGTGGTGTGACTCTTTTCTGTGTCACAGTGATAGACACCAGTGCATGGTCACTGATAGTGATAGTGATAGGGTGGATCTCAGTTTCTGTGATATCCATCATCATGGAGCTGCTAACTAAAAAGTAGTCTAAGCGGGAGTGAGAGTGGTGTACTGGTGAGAAAAAAGTATAATCTCTCAGAGTGGGGTGATGTGAATGCCAAGCATCACAAAGACCAAAATCCTTCATGTACTGTTTAAGAATGTCTGCAGACTGCCAGTTCCTCTGACTCACTGCTGTACTGAGCCTGTCAATGTCTGCATTAAGTACCAGGTTGAAGTCTCCTCCTATTATAAGTGTGGTGTCAGAGTGATCACAGAGTGAGGTGAAGAAAGCATGAAAGAAGGAGGGGTCATCAACATTTGGTCCATATATGCTAGCAATACATAAATCTATATTCTGAATAGATAAATTAAGTATTATAAATCTACCTTCAGGGTCTGATGTAGTGTTTCTAATGGTGAAGTTTATCTTTCTGTTAATCAATATGGCTACACCTCTTTGTTTGGAGTGGTAACAGGCTGAGTACGTGTGAGGGAACTGTGGAGAGGAGAGAGTGTGTGCGCAGATGTTTTGGACATGTGTCTCCTGTAAGAACACAACATCAGACTGTAAATCACTTAACTGATTAATAATTTTTAGTCTCTTTTCCATCAAACCAACTCTGCGCACATCCCATGAGACCAACCTTCAGTGTGCTCATGTTTAGACTGGTGAAGTATTAGATTACATCAGCTTGGTTCAACAACACTGTCTGCGCCCTGCTGAAGGCCAGGAACGCAGCACTGCGATCAGGTGACAAGGAGGCCTATAGGAGATCCAGAGCAGATCTGAGAAGGGGTTTTGCTGTTCCCAAAAAAACATATAAAATAAAAAAGATAAGAAATCCCTTTATTAGTCCCACAATAGGGAAATTAAGTGTAGCAGCAGCAAAGATATTGTACAGAGGATAAACAGTATCTATGACAGCAACACAAGAGTGTCATCTCCAGCACCCCTCACCCACAGTCAACATCCCTCAGGCTTCATTTACCCGAGAAAGTTTTCAGATGAAAATGATAAAGTTTTGATGCGTTTTGGCCTGAAAATGATACTTTTTGAAAACGAGCTCCAGAGTGGAGCGTTTTCCAAACACTGTGGTCTCCATTTCCGTGTAAATGCTATTTTTTGAAAACAGAGGTACTGGCACATGCACACTATTGTTACGGCTCCTATATCCACACTGCCAACTTGTGGCCTGGCAACAGGAACTGCAGCGTTTTCAATGTCTTGCGTTTCCGTGTAAACAGAGATCATTTTTGAAATGTTTCCATCTGATCGTGCTACCTTTTGAAAACAAAAATGGCAAAATGACACTGTTTCCACTGAAAATGCTCTCATGTAAAAGGGGCCTCACACACCTCCAACCCCCTTCATGAAGAGGGTCATCCAATGGTATTGCATCAGTACCAGGTTAAGCAAGCTTTGCCTAACATTAATAACAGCAAGACAACTGGTCCAGATGGAGTCCCAGGAGGTGCACTAAAGGCTTGTGCACAGCAACTTGTTTTCACTGACATTCAACAGGTCACTGAAGGAGGCTGCAGTTCCCACCTGCTTGAAGTCTGCGACCATCATCCCAATACCAAAGCACGCAGCAGTCACATGCTTGAATGATTATCGGCCGGTTGCATTAACCGATAATCATAAAATGCTTTGAGCGACTGTTGGGACTTGTTTTTACTCAAATAATAATTCAGCAGCTGGCTCAAAATGCTGAAGGGCATAGGGAATTAAAAACTATTGTTTGACTTAAATAATGATTGAACTAAATAACTATGCAGTCTCTGAAGCAGTGGGTTAAAGAATTCAAATAAAGAGATAGAGACACCGAGAGCAGATAAAATGTGAAATCAGAGGTCAGAGTGTTCTCACAGCTATAAAAAGATGCATTAATCCCGGTGTTCAGCCGAGCCATCACGGCTTGGGAAAAATATGTCCTGTACAAGAACCTTGGTAAATTCAGACTTCAGTGATGCACTAATCTCAGCTGTCGTGACTGGGAAAATATGTTTGGTACGTAAATCCCTGATAAAATCGCTAAAACACTGCACGTATTAAAGTGAGAGGTGAACAGCAAACGTCACCCCCCTCCCACTGCTTCAGGAAAATGCAAAATAGCCACGTCCCAAGAGCGTGGTCTGCTCTGTAGGTGTTTTCCTTCCTGTTTAGGGTTTCTGGGCCGCTGATTGGATGTACCAAGAGGCTGAGACCAGCCTGTGCACCCACGAAGGGCTGGGCCAAAAGTTTATACCACAGTCCGCCCCCACCTGTTTTGTGCTGCCAATCAGACGAGCCGTGCCAAGGGGCTGGGACCAGCTCAAGGCACCAACAAGGGACGGCAAGGTTCTAAACCAAAGCCCGCCCCCACCTTTTTGAACCAATAGGGTTGTGAGTAGTAGTGAAATAAAATGTTAGAGGAAATGTTAGAGCTTAGAGGAAGCCGTCTTTTCTGGTGAGGTTGGTTGCAGGTAACTGCTTGCGGACTGCGATTTTCCGAGCTGAAAGGATCCATGTACATGTGGTTTTTCTGATTCTTCAATATATAAAATCTCTTGCACAAGGACTAAAGTGTTTATGACTCATTCCTTCACAAGCAAAAAACACGCACTAACACGACTGATAATGAATAGCATCAAGGCCTCCGTCCCTCCTGACCTGGACTTGTACCAGTTTGCCTATAACACCAACAGATGCACTGAGGACACATCTCACTCCTGCTCCATACTGCACTGACACACCTGCAGAACCCCAACACTTCTGTGAGGATACTGTTTGTTGATTTCAGCTCGGCCTTTAACACTGTCAACCCAAACAAGCTGGTTGACAAATTGCTGACACTGGGCCTGGACTAAGACCTCTGTAGCTGGATTAAGGATTTCCTCTCCAGCAGACCACCAGTGAGACTTGGAGACCTCTACTCATCTAACATCATCCTCAACACCGGCACCCCCCAAGGCTGTGTTCTCAGTCCACTCCTATACTCACTCTTTACACACGACTCATGACATTCATGACACAGACTACACATTCAAGTTTGTCTATGGTGGGGTTGATAACCAATAATGATGAGGCAGCCTACAGACAGGAGGTCCAGGCCCTCACATCCTGCTGCCAGAATAATGACTTGCTCCTCAACACTAACAAGACAAATGAGCTTGTCGTTGACTTCAGGAAACATAAAGACACAGTACAGTTGTTGGGGTGGTTGTAGTCTCTCACACAAGCGTCGTAGTATGAATGTGTGTGAATGTTAGTAAGCACTTAGCTTAGTTACTCATTGAAGTGCTGTATGAATAGGTAAATGTAAACGTGTTGTATAAGCGCTTTGAGTGCTCAGACAGAGTCGAAAAGTGCTATATAAGAACTAGTCCATTTACCATTTACATGCCAGTCTGGTGATTGCTGGGGAAAAGGTGGAACAGGTGGGGAGCATCAAGTACCTTGGTGTTCACCTCTCAAAGGATTTGACATGGGTAGTAAGCACCAGAGAAGTGGTGAAGAAGGCCCAGAAGAGACTCTTCTTCCGGCAGTCCCTCAAACGGGGCTCCCATGAAAACTCCTCACCAACTTCTACCAGTGTGCCATAGAAAGTGTCCTGAGCTATGGCTGCACAGTGTGGTTCTCCGCTGTACCTCAGAGGAGAGAAAAGACCTGCAGCAAATCGTTAAGAGTGCGTTGAAGCTCGTTGGTGCCCCTCTCCCATCCCTGGACCAAATTCACTCTGCTGAAAAAAATCCGGTCGGATTACGAACACCCTGGACAATATCTTCTTGGCACCCTCCCCTCTGGCAGGCTCAGGGTCATGAGGGCACGGACAGAAAAACTTAAACACAGCTTCTTTCACAGAGCCGTAAAAGATGCTGAAAGCCAAACACTTTGTTTCTCACTGAACTATGCACTTCACACCTTACCACATTCACACTTTATGGACATTTAGGCCTGTATTATCTTATTTTTGTTGCTATTTTTATTTATTTATATTTGTTGATATTGTCTTCTTTCTCATTTCTGTTTTTGTTTCTTGTTCTCACTCATATGCTGCTGTGAAAAGAAAGGGAGAGCTGTCAAACAGAATTTTGTTGCATGGAAATGTGCAATGACAATAAAAATTTCTAATTTTAATTTGGTCAATACTTAGTAAAATTGCCAGTATAGTTAAAATGAAAAATGTAATAAATGTGTGTAATCATGTATAATTTGTGTATATTGCTTGCTTATAATAGCAGTAACTTTGCTTATACAATTTTGCCTTTAAAGGAGGACTTGGAGGTTTATTGAGCCCTCTTAAAAATAATAAGATTGTCAGAAAACTTGCAGACACCTGACTTTAATTCCAAACAACCCAACAATGGGGGGGGGGGCTGTGTTTCAGGAGGCAGAGCAGGAAGGTTGGTGGTTCAATTTCTGGCTGGTCCCGTCGGCATGCCAAAGTATCCTTGGGCAAGATATTGAACCCTGAGTTGCTCCTGATGTATTCATTGGAGTGTGAATGTGTATGCAACTGTTTGACAGAAAGCACTTACATATAGGGGAAAAGTGCTCATGCAAAAGATGTCCCCTCATTTGATGTGTTGATTATGGTAATGGAGAAGACATTGGTCCAAAGACTCTCATAGGTGTGTAACTGGGTTGAGACCTGGTGGCAGTGAAGGGCTGTCTGTCCTGTGGATGGGGACATCAGGTTTGTGTGAAACGTGTGATCCTTCAGAGTTTCCGTAATGAGCCTTCCCTGGATACAAATCCTGTCAGTAAAATGCCCTGCAAATCTCATCACTTACATACTTACTGAAAAGTCTCATGGCCCGTGACTTGATATTTACTTCCAGTGTGGCCCATGTGGCCCAGTAAAACAAACAAACAAAATATAAATAACTAAAACAGGGGAAACTGTGTGGTAAGAGGCTGGAGTGGACTGGTTTAACTGGTCCAAGCTGAGCTTTTACCAAGCGCTGAATTTTGAACAATTATAAATTGGAGCTTCATTAAAAATGTAAGGATATTAGTCAGAGTACTGATACATACTGCTTCCCATGAGCAGTACTGGTATCAGTACTAAATTATGACAATTAACCCCGAGTAAATAAATTACTCAGAGAACTAAATCAAATAAATGCCCAAAATACAACAAAGGAATAAAAGAAGAAATTACCAAAGCAATAAAATCCTAATGTAACAAATTCTGTATTTGTTATAATTACTATTATTAAAATTAGAAGTATTATTATTACCTGCACCAAGGAGGGTGTGTTCTTGGTAGCATTTGTGTCCATTGTGTTATGAACTGGCTGCGGTAGAGCGTTCCAGAAATGGGGTGCTGTATGACAAAAGGCTCTAGACCCCATAGTTGCTAAGCGGACAGAAGGTATAGTGAGGAGCAGTGACGAAGAAGAACGAAGTGGGCGTGATGGAGTATAGGAATGGATTAGAGCAGCAATGTAGGGGGGAGCAAGGTTATGGAGAGATTTGAAGGTGAGAAGAAGAATCTTGTATTTGATACGGTAGTCGATTGGAAGCCAGTGTAGGTCCTGAAGGATAGGAGTGATGTGTTGAGTAGAGGAGGTTCGGGTAATGATACGTCCAGCAGAGTTTTGAACCATCTGGAGTTTACAGAGAAGTTTGAGTGGTAGACCATCGAGAAGTGAATTGCAGTAATCCAAACAAGAAGTGACAAGAGCGTGGACAAGAGTTGCAGTACTGGCAGGTGTAAGAGAGGGACGAAGACCTTTAATGTTGCATAAGTAAAAATAAGCAGACCGAGTGAGGTTTTTGACATGAGCCTCAAAAGAAAGAGTGCTATCGAGGATGACATCCAGACTCTAAACTTGGGAGGAAATGGGGACAGTGAAATTATCAATGGTGAGTGTGAAGTGATTGGATTTTGCAAGGGTAGATTTGGCACCAATCAGCAGGATTTCCGTTTTATCATTATTCAATTTGAGAAGATTGTCAGAAAACCATGATTTTATTTCAGAAAGACAGTCAGAAAGGGAGGACGGGGGGAGAAGAGCATTTGGTTTAGAAGAGAAATAGAGCTGGTTGTCATCGGCATAACAATGAAAATGGATGCCGTATTTCCTAAAAATATGTCCTAATGGTAGTAGGTAGATAACAAAGAGAAGAGGACTGAGGACAGAGCCCTGAGGAACACCAGAGGAGACTGGGGTGATGGATGACTTGGCAGTTTTGAGCTGAACATATTGGGTGCGTCCAGAGAGGTATGACTGAAACCAAAGAAAGGGAATACCTATAAAACCTAGTGAAGCTAATCTGTGAAGGAGGATTTAATGGGAAATAGTGTCGAAAGCCACACTAAGGTCGAGAAGAATGAGTATGGTTGAGACCAGAGTCAGCTGCCATTAGTAGGTCATTTGTGATTTTAACTAACGCAGACTCGGTGCTGTGTAGAGGACGACAACCAGACTGAAATTCCTCAAAAAGATTATTATTTGAGAGGTAATTGTAAACCTGGTTGGCTACAATTCATTCAAGAATTTTAGCAAGGAATGGAAGATTAGAGATGGGCTGAAAATTATTCAAATTACTAGGATCAGCCCCCTGCTTCTTTAACAATGGAGAAATAACAGCTGTTTTAAATGACAAAGGAACTTGACCAGAAGTAAGAGGTGCATGATATTTGTTATAAGTGGGGGCAGAGGTGACAAGCACATTTTGACCAGGTAGGTCGGCAGAGAGTTGGCAGGTGGAAGCTTTGGATTTCTGAATAATGAATCAGAATCAGAATCAGAATCTTTATTGTCATTGTACACAGAAGTTGCACAACGAAATTTAAAATGCATTCCTTTCTAGGTGCCTCAGACAATAAATAATAAAATAATAAAAATATGAGTGATAAAAATGATTACTAAAATACAGTGCACAATAGTAAATTAAGATGAATCTAGCCCTGATACACACACCAACGCACGCACACAGTCAGCACTACCACCCCACATCACTGTCCAAACCACACAGAGTTCAGTTCAATGATAGCCCTGGCATAAAAGCTGTTCCTCAGTCTGTTTGTTCTGGCCTTCATTGTCCTGAAACGTCTGCCTGATGGCAGTAGCTGAAACAAGGAGTGTCCAGGGTGTGAGGGGTCCTGGAGGATGTTCTGTGCCCTCCTCTGGCAGCGGGCATTGAACAGTTCCTGGAGGGAGGGCAGGGGACAGCCTATGATCTTTTGAGCCGTGTTGATGATTCGCTGGAGTGTTTTCCTGTCTGCTGCTGTGCAGCTGTTGAACCACACGCACAGACAGTAGGTCAGGATGCTCTCTACACAGCAACGGTAGAAGGACACCAGCAGATTCTGGGTCAGATAGTTGCTCCTAAGAACCCTCAGGAAATGCAGTCTCTGTTGGGCCTTCCTGTAAATGCTGGTCGTATTGATACTCCAGGTCAAATCATCCTGCAGATGTACTCCCAGGAACCTAAAATCTGAAACCAGCTCCACTTCATCCCCCTCGATGAACAGAGGTTGAATGACATGTGTTGTCCTCCTAAAGTCTACTACTATCTCCTTTGTCTTAGTGGTGTTCAGGATCAAGTTATTCTCACTGCACCACCTTGACAGCCGCTGCACCTCGTCCCGGTATGCTGACTCATCCCCGCCTGATATGAGCCCCACCACAGTGGTGTCATCCGCAAACTTAATGATGCAGTTACTGGCATGTATGGAGGTGCAGTCATGTGTGTAGAGGGTGAAGAGTAGGGGACTCAGCACACAGCCCTGTGGAGAGCCGGTGCTGAGGCTGATGGCTGAAGAGAGGTGGGGACCTACTCTTACCCTCTGGGAACGGTCTGTCAGGAAGTCCTTGATCCAAAGACAGGTGGAGCGTGGTATCCCCAGATCTGACAGTTTAGTCACCAGTCTGCCAGGAAGGATGGTGTTAAACGCCGAGCTGAAGTCCACAAAGAGCAGCCGAGCGTAGTTCCCCCCCTGCTCCAGGTGAGAGAAGGCAGAGTGGAGGGCCGTGGCAATGGCGTCCTCTGTGGACCGGTTGGCTCTGTAGGCAAACTGGTGGGGGTCTAGTCTGGGAGAGAGACTGGAGATGACGTGAGCCCGGACAAGCTTTTCAAAGCACTTCATAACAATTGGTGTTAGTGCTACTGGCCTGTAGTCATTCAAACCTCTGATAGTGTTCTTCTTGGGGATGGGGACGATAATGGAGGACTTCAGGCAGGAAGGGACAGCAGCCTGGCTCAGGGACTGGTTAAAAATGCTGGTAAAAATACCAGCCAGCTGAGCCGCACAGACCTTCAGTATCCGTCCAGAGACACCATCGGGCCCCACAGCTTTCCTGGGGTTCACAGTTTCCAGCATACGCCTCACCTCTTGCTCTTGCAGCCTGAGGATGCTGCTGCTGCCTGCTGAGGGATGTTGGATGGCTGTCTCTGATTGCTGTACCTCAAAGCGTGCAAAGAAGCTGTTCAGCTCCTCTGCCAGATTGATGTTACGCTGATCAACTAACAGGCTGGGTTTGTAGTTCAAAATATGCCGAACCCCTTGCCACACCTGCCTGAAGTCGTGGCTCTGGAAACAGTCCTCAATCCTCCTCTTATACACAGCCTTGGCCTCCCTGATGCCCCTCTTCAGGTTGGCTCTGGCAGCGCTGTAAAGCGCCCCATCACCAGCTCTGAAGGCGATGTTCCTTTCTCTGAGTAAGCTCTGCACCTTTCCATTCATCCATGGCTTTCTATTTGGAAAAACCCGGATATTCTTGTCCACAGTTACAGTGTCGGTGCAGAACTTGATGTAGTCCAGAACAGCCGAGGTATACTGCTCCAGGTCCTGGTGCTTGAATACGTCCCAGTCAGTTGTTTCAAAGCAGTCCTGCAGCTGTTGAGAGGCACCTTCAGGCCAGGTCTGAACAGTCTTAGATGTAGAAAGAGCAGTTTTGCTGAGGGGGGTGTATGCTGGAATCATAAGCAGGGACAGATGGTCTGACTGGCCCAGATGTGGCAGTGGCACAGCCCTGAAACCCAGCTTGATGTTAGAGTAGACTTTATCCAGTGTGCTGTTCCCTCTTGTAGGGCATTTAACATGCTGATGGAACTTGGGTAGAACAGTCTTTAAATCGACATGGTTAAAGTCTCCTGCAATGATGTGTACAGCCTCAGGATATCTGCTCTGTTGACTGCAAACCGTGTCATGTAAGAGACTAACAGCCGAGTTAGCATTAGCATCAGGGGGAAGATAAACAACAGTGATCAAAACAGCTGTAAACTCACGGGGCAGATAGATGGGCCTGCATTTAACAGTCATGTACTCCAGGTCCGGAGAGCAGTGGCTGTTCACAGTCATACTGTCTGTACACCAGCTGTTGTTTACATACAAGCACACACCCCCTCCTCTGCTCTTACCGGAGGTCCGCATTCTGTCATGCCGGTGCGTTGTCCTGCCGGCTAGCTCGATGGCTGCATCAGGAATGGATGAATGAAGCCAGGTCTCAGTGAAGAGCAAAACGCAGCAGTCCTTCACGGTCCTGTTTGTAGCCACCAGCAGTCTCAACTCATCCATTTTATTCGGGAGTGATCTTACATTGGCGAGGAAAACACTGGGTAACGGAGGTCTATGAGGCCGTTTACGTAGCCTCTCCAAAACGCCAGCTCTGCCGCCTCTTTTCTGCCTCCTTTCTCTGCGCCGTCTCCGTCTGCGACCCCCCCCTCACAGGGATGATGAACCACAAAGAGCCAGGTGGTCTGGCGATGTCCACCGGGATGTTGTGAGAGTGGAGGAAGTCAGCCATAACCGCCTGCTCACTTTGTGCTCCTATATGTAGGAGTTCGTGCCGTCTGTATGTTATAATGTCCGCCCGACATAATGGTGATGTGTTGAGCCACAGTTGAAGCACACATAACAACATACACAATTTCACAGAGCACCGAAAAGGAGAGCACTGAGCCGCTGCGACTATGCGCGCCGCCATCTTGCTTGCAGAGGCAGTGATGCACTGTTCTGTTTCTCTTGTGTCTTGGCAGATATTTCACTAGTGGATGGAAACAAAAAACTAGAAAAAGTAACGGTTGGTGAATTGCAGGACACTATTTGGGATGGGGCAGACACAGAATGGCTCTGAGAGGCTAATTGCTGGTGGATCTGTTCAATTTTAGAGTTGAAGAAGTCCATAAAATTGTTGCAATGTTCAACAGTGTACATGTCACATGATAGCAGATGAGGAGGTGTGAGAATAGAATTCAAAGTAGAGAACAGTATTTTAGGATTTGCTTCAGCAGATGTAAAGAGATTAGCATAATACTCAGTCTTGGTTGTAGACAGAGCGTTCTTATAGGCTTGAATATGGTTGGCATACATATCTTTATGAACCATAAGTCCAGTCTTCCTAAAGAGGCACTCTAGACGACGACCCTTAGCTTTTAGGAGCCAGAGATCTGGAGTATACCAGGGTGCAGGATGAGAAAAGGAAAAAGTTCGAGTTTTAACAGGAGCAATATCATCCAGGATGTTCTGAAGTCCACTGTTGTAATGAGTAACCAGGTCATCCAGAGTAGATAGATTATCTTTACTAGCAAGACTATGAGGTTTATCAAGCAGAGTCAGATGATCAATATTTTTTAAATTTCTAAAGGAAATAGAGCGAGGTAAATTAATATTCGTGACCGGCAAGTTGATATTAAAGGATACCAGTTTATGGTCAGATATGGTGAGATCTGATAGAGTGCAGTTGAAGGGAGTTATTCCGGAACAGCAAACCAAGTCCGATATGTGACCTTTAACATGTGTAGGAGAGTCAACACATTGCTGCAAATCAAAACTGTCCAAGCAGGATATAAAGTCCCTGGTGAGTGGATCAGCAGCATTATCAATATGAACATTGATAATCCCATATTTTATCCCAGCAGGATAAAATATGGTGACATAGTCGATAGTGAAGACAGACATGCAGAGAGTTCATTTATAAAATCTGGGCTTCTTTTAGGTGGGCGATACAGAACTGCTAAAACCGTGGGCATAGCTCCTTTTATCTGTAGGGCGATGCATTCAAAGGAGGTGAAATGAGGTACAGGGATAGAGGTAACTTTCAATTTCTCCTGGTAGAATATCGCAAGACCACCACCACGACCGGTGTCACGTGACCGAGACATGTAAACAAACCCCGGAGGCGTAGCTTGATTTAACTGGGAAAAGTCATTATTTTGCTGCCATGGCTCGGTCAGACACATAAAGTCAAACTTACTGTCGTGGATGTATTCAGACAGCAAAGTCCCTTATTGGTGAGAGAGCGAATATTCAGGAGGCCGAGGGTGATGGTGCTTGTCATTGGGGCAGCATTAGCCAATCTGGCTAGTCAAGTCAGGGCACTGCAGTCCGTAATCCGTCCGGCTTTCTTTGAAGGTCGCGGAAAGACCGACCACAAGGTACGGATTGGCTTGGTGTCATCAACGCAGTATTTGCGACGAGAGCCTCGGTGGGTATACCTTCTGCGGGGATGCCAGATAATTTCCGGGTGGAGATACAGTGCCAATGGAAGCGGAATCGCAAGCCGGAGCCAGAGTTGTAGAAGTTCGTCAGCCGAGTATTGGATTTCCAGAGCCACTGATTTCCAAAACAGGGAAAGAATAATCCAGAAAAGTACGATCCAAAAAGACGACTTGTTGGGCCACATTTTTGAGAGTTCAGAGATCAGAACACAAGATCAATAAGCAAAAAAACATAAAAAGATTTCAGCCAGGATAGCGGCAGCCAGGATAGCGGCAGCCAAAACGCGCCAGCGTTCACCCCAGAAGCAGAAAAGATAACTAAGATGTCCAAACATGATTAAACCAGTTCTTGGAGAGGCAGAAGAGCGAAGGAAGGACAGTCCACTCTTCGGGGTGACTTACGGATTCACTCTGACAGCACAAAGAGAAATGACATTAGTACACATAGGAAGGTTTACAAAGAGGAACCAAAAACTGAGCCCAGTTTCCGCTATGAGGAAGCAGATAATCTGCCAAAGACTGGATAGTTGAGCTGGTCCTGAAATACTGCAAGTGAAGGGGCTTGATGGGACACAGGTGTTCAGCTGGGGTGTGGAAAAGACTCTGGAGAACTTGCTCAAACCCTCCTGGCTCAGGAGGTAGAGCAGGTCACCTACTGCTCGGAAGGTCGGTGGTTTGATTCCTGGCTTCTCTGGGCTGCCAAAGTATCCTTTACTGAGCGTCGGAGTATGAATGTGTGTGTGAATGTTAGACAGTAAGAACTTAGCTTAGTTAATCATAGAAGTGCTTGTATGAATGGGTGTGAATGGGGTGAATGTAAACGTGTTGTATAAGCACTTTGAGTGCTCAAACAGAGCGGAAAAGCTCTATATAAGAGCTAGTCCATTTACAATTTACTATGACTCTTGTGCAGGACGTTCTGTCTGTAAACACAATAGCTCAAAAAGTTTTGAATGAATTCTGATAAAGCTTTGTAAGGAAGCAATGGCAGCACATGAAAATTAACCCATCCTGTAGTATGATACATTAACCTGCATATTACAGATTTAATTGCTCAGTAACTAAAGGTGTCTGAATTCTGCATCTGCCCACTTTAACCCCAATCATAAATATTATTGTAATTATTCATTATCATCAGTATTTCTACACTCTAATATACATGAAAGACACAATAAACAATACCTTGTACAATTTTAGAAAATGTAATGGTTATTGATGTGGATGGACCCAAACGCAGACTCAATATGAATGTTAATAGTCTTTATTTACAGAGTGCAGAAAGCAGAATTGTGACAGCTGAAGGGATTCCAGTTAGTGGGTCTGAGTCTCCAGAAAAGGCAAGTCCACAGACAGTTTTTCCCCATGAAGAGAAACCTGTCTCTCACAGCGACAGTCTCGGAGTAGCCAGGAAATTGTGCAGAAGGAAAACAGACTGGTGAGAAGGAGATCCAGTGTTCAGGCCAGACATTTGGTAGCATGAAGGAGCAATAACACTAACTGCTCTAACTTAATGATTTGGCATTGACTGAAGATCTTCCTTCTTCTTAAATAGCACACCACAGAACAGGCAATTACTAACAGGTGGCTTCATTACTCACATTTGTGCAAGCTGCAGGGCAGGAGCCAAGGTAGGCCTGCCTCTGGAACACAAGGTGTGGCTACCTCGACCATCCACGCTCACAGACACACAAACAGAGAGGAGAGAAAGAGAGAATGGGTAAGCCAGCACAGAAGACAGACAGAAAGGAACAGAACCTTTTTTGTTGATTATTATTATTATTAGAAGAAGAAGAAAAAGCTTCCATAGCCTATAAATACTCTTTTCCTAACCCTAAAGAATATGCTTTGTCTCTTAGCTAAGATAAATTAACCATAGCTTTCATTATATACGTAATGTTATACAAGGTCAGAAACTGTAATTTTGAAATTGCATCATGGCACCAACTGTCCAATAAAAACAGTCCCTTAGGCTGTTTTTAGGACAGATTTTTACTCTGTGTATTATTACATACAAGAAAGTAAAGGTGGATGCTGGTGGTGAGGTCATAAATAAAGACACAAAGTTGTACAAAAGAGGTTGAGGATGGTGTAAAGGTGAATAAAACACTGGACTTTAACAATGAAGAATTTATTATGTTTCTAGTGATGGTTTGATAATGGTTTATTCTGAGAATCATAACCGTTTAAGGTTCTCAGGCCTCAGCAAAGAAATTACACTAAAGCTTCATTTAGACAGCGCAGACAACACAAGTGGCAGACACCACTGCCAGTATTTATTGCTGTCTGTGTCCTGCTTCCATTGCTCTGCAATTTCACCACCAGATTTTCTCTGTTCAAGCTGATTCATTAGTTGAATCATCCAGTCAGTCCAGAAAAGGCAGCACAGGAAGAGGTAGCCTAAAATGCATAGGCGATAATGGCATACTGAACAGGCCAAGCCCAGTCATTCTGCACTACACTGACACAAGGAGTAGTTACATTTCCAGGGAGGCATACATCAAATTACAACATAAGTTGCACAAGTGTTTCATAGGGTTACAATGTGCCTACAGCATAGAGCATACAGCCTAGAGATGTGAGATTCAAAATTCAGAAAATGCTTAAATATGATGCCAAGGTTCCTAGCAGATGATTTGATATTTCTCGAGAGGGGGCTGATGTAATGACTGACCTCCACAAGGAAGTTGTCAGGGCTCAACACAGGAACTTCAGTTTTACCAGGACTGAGATGGAGGACATTTGGAAACACCCTGTTTTTAATGGTAATAAAGCATTCACTGAGGTAGGAGAGGCTTTTGAGGTTGCTGAAAGAAAAGTACAGCTGTGTATCAGCAGCATAGGGTAGGGAGAAGCCCGAGGAGAGGACAGGTTAAACCTCTTTATTGAATTTAGGAGGGATAATGTCACTTTGGCAGAAAGAAGAGCATGTGTGTGACCATATCAAGGAGATCTGTAGGTTATAGGAATTAGATTGAACTTGGACTACAGACCTGGGTGAGATAGTGTAAGAGGAACCAGAATCTGGTAGTGACCTGGCCAAACTCAGTGAAGAACAAGGGGGTCTGAAGGGGAAGCATCCGAGTCACTACTGGGTAGATTTTGTAAATAGCTGACGATGATGGGAAACAGTTTTGAAAGTACTGTGTGAACTTAAGAGGCCAAGAGGAGAGGAGAGCCACCTTCCACCCCAAAGCCAGCATAAGGATCAGCATCTGTCTAAAGCTGAATGTCATCAGGAAGGGAAACTGATTATCATAAAAGAAAATCATACCATTTCAGTTGGGGAGAATATGTTGTCTGAGCTGCAGTTCAGCTTTGGAAGAGCTGACCAGAATGATTAACTTGAGAAGAGAGGGTTTAATTTCAGAATTCATCACAGTACAGAAACAGCATTAGTGAAGGTTACCAATGATCTTCTTACAGCCTCTGACAGTGGACTCATCTCTGTACTTGTCCTGTTGGACCTCAGTGCAGCTTTGATACTGTTGACCAGAACATTTTATTACAGAGATTAGAGCATACTATAGGTATTAAAGGTACTGCACTGCAGTGGTTTGAATCATATTTATCTAATAGACTCCAAATTTTTCATGTAAATGGGGAGTCTTCTTCACACACTAAGGTCAGTTATGGAGTTCCACAGGGTTCTGTGCTAGGACCACTTTTATTCACACTATGCTTCAGTTAGGCAGATGACACACATCAATTAGTTAAACTGCAGGAATGTCTTAAAGACATTAAGGCCTGGATGACCTCTAATTTCCTGCTTCTAAATTCAGATAAAACCGAAGTTCTTGTACTCTGCCCCACAAATCTTAGAAACATGGTGTCAAACCAGATACTTACTCTGGATGGCATTACTTTGGCCTCCAGTAATGCTGTGAGAAATCTTGGAGTCATTTTTGACCAGGATATGTCCTTCAATGCACATATTAAACAAATATGTAGGACCGCTCTTTTGCTTTTGCGCAATATTTCTAAAATTAGAAACATCCTTTCTCAGACTGATGCTGAAAAGCTAATTCATGCATTTATTACTTCTAGGCTGGACTATTGTAATTCATTATTATCAGGCTGTCCTAAAAGCTCCCTGAAAAGCCTTCAGCTGATCCAAAATGCTGCAGCTAGAGTACTGACAGGGACTAGAAAGAGAGAGCATATTTCTCCCCATATTGGCTTCTCTTCATTGGCTCCCTGTTAAATCTAGAATAGAATTTAAAATCCTTCTCCTCACATACAAGGTCTTGAATAATCAGGCACCATCTTATCTCAAAGACCTCATAGTCCCATATCACCCCAACAGAGCACAGGAGACAGGCACCCTCTCTATGTTTAAGATTAGGCTTAAAACTTTCCCTTTTGATAAAGCTTATATTTAGGACTGGATCATGTGATCCTGAACCCTCTCTTAGTTGGGGGGGGGGGGTGTCCAACATTATGTACACTGCACTGAGTGCTTCGTTTCATTCACCTCTTTTTACTCTGTATTTAATCATTAATTATTATTAATCTCTGTCTCTCTTCCACAGCATGTCTTTTGTCCTGTCTCTCTCTGTCCCTCACCGGTCTCAGCAGATGACTGCCCCTCCCTGAGCCTGGTTCTGCTGGAGGTTTCTTCCTGCTAAAAGGGAGTCTTCCCTTTCCACTGTTGCTCATAGGGGGTAGTTTTGACTGTTGGCTTTTCTCTGTAATAATTGAAGAGTCTTTACCTTACAATATAAAGTGCCTTGAGGCAACTGCTGTGATTTGGTGCTATATAAACAAATTTTATTTAACTGAATAGATGAGCCCACCACCCGCAGGAGGTGTCGTAGGGGTCGGGTTGCAGTGTGTGTCGGCGGCGGTGGCCGAGGGCGGAGGCCCTGGCGGACTGATCCCCGGCTATCGAAACTGGCTATTGGGACATGGAATGTCACCTCTCTGGTGGGGAAGGAGCCTGAGCTAGTGCGTGAGGTTGAGAGATACCAGCTAGATATAGTTGGGCTCACCTCAACGCATGGCCTGGGCTCTGGAACCAGTCTCCTGGAGAAGGGCTGGACTCTGTTCCAGTCTGGAGTTGCCCTCGGTGAGAGGCGGCGAGCTGGGGTGGTATTCTTGTATCCCACCGGCTTGCTGCCTGTACGTCGGAGTTTTTCACCGGTGGACGAGAGGGTAGTTTCCCTGCGCCTTCGGGCTGGGGAACGGGTCCTGACTGTTGTTTGCGCTTATGCGCGAATGACAGTTCAGGGTACCCACCCTTTTGGAGTTGCTGGGCGGGGTGCTGGAGAGTGCTCCATCTGGTGACTCCATAGTCTTGCTGGGAGACTTCAACGCTCACGTGGGCAATGACAGTGAGACCTGGAGGGGCGTGATTGGGAGGAAGGGCCTGCCCGATCTGAACCCGAATGGTGTTTTGTTATTGGACTTCTGTGCAAACCACAGTTTGTCCATAACAAACACCGTGTTCGAACACAAGGATGTCCATAAGTGCACATGGCACCAGGACACCCTAGGTCGCAGGTCGATGATCGATTTTGTAATCGTATCATCAGATCTGCGGCCGTATGTTTTGGACACTCGGGTGAAGAGAGGAGCTGAGCTGTCAACTGATCACCACCTGGTGGTGAGTTGGATCAGGTGGCGGGGGAAGATGCTGGACAGACCTGGCACACCTAAACGTATTGTGAGGGTGCGCTGGGAACGCCTGGCAGAAGCCCCAGTCCGGGAGATCTTCAACTCCCACCTCCGGCAGAACTTCGACAGCATTCCGAGGGAGGCTGAGGACATTGAGTCCGAATGGACCATGTTCCGCACCTCCATTGTTGAGGCTGCTGCTCAGAGCTGTGGCTGCAAGGTGGTTGGTGCCTGTCGTGGTGGTAACCCCCGAACCAGATGGTGGTCACCGGAGGTGAAGGGAGCCATCAAGCTGAAGAAAGAGTCCTATCGGGCTTGGTTAGCCTGTGGACTCCGGAGGCAGCTGACAGGTATCGGCAGGCCAAGCGGAATGCAGCTCGGGTAGTGGCCAAAGCAAAAACTCGGGTGTGGGAGGAGTTCGGTGAGGCTATGGAAAAAGACTTTCGGACGGCATTGAAGCGATTCTGGCAAACCGTCAGGCGACTCAGGAGGGGAAAGCAGTGCTTCACTCACACTGTTTATAGTGCGGGGGGGGTGCTGCTGACTTCAACTGAGGCTATAGTCGGACGGTGGAAGGAATACTTCGAGGACTTTCTGAATCCCACTGACACGCCTTCTGTAGTGGAAGCAGAGTCTGGGGATGAGGGGGATGACTTGACCATCACTGGGGGTGAGGTCATTGAGGTAGTTAAACAACTCCTTGGTGGCAGAGCCCCTGGGGTGGACGAGATTCGCCCTGTACAAAAAATAAATAAATCACAGAAGTAGGAGTGAAAGTGTCCATCTCAGTGCTAATTCATATTTACACAATCAACATTAATCTCTTCATCAAACTCTCAGTGAGAAAATCCATAGTTTCTTTTTTTTAATCATCAGCAATGGCAACAAATTTACACATTTATTACTGGTTGACACCTTACTGTTCTTCAACAGAGAAAATCAGCATCCACAAAATGTTGAAAATCCAAGTGCTCTGATGCTCTCTACTGAGTGTCCTACACAGGCTGCATTCCAAACTTACCATGAGAACGCAGGGAATGATTAAGATTTGACGTGAGTTGCTGCACATGCTCGCACACTCGTCCTCCTCTTCTGTTTTTGCAGACTAATCACAGGTTAGTCCACTGCTTCTTTCTACTGGTGAACAACATTAACAAGCATTGTTAATGCTGTCTGCATCAGAGCTGTAGGGATGGACCACAGATGGACCACACAGAATCCACACATCAGCTGCACCTCTCAGTCACAAACTGGGCCAGACCTAAACAGGGTGAATTTAGAATTTATAAAGTTATAAACAAACAGACACAGCTAGTTTATTTTAGCATTCTACCAAGAGCAGCGTAAAACCATGGGTTAAAAAATCAGGGTGCCAATAACACATGTTTCTCCCTGAAAACAATGAGGATGAATTCATCAGATAGAAATTGCTGGGGACTGTGTGATCCTCAGAACTGAGACTCAGGTGGTGCACAGGATATATCCAGAAAGTTGCTTTAATACAAAATATTCCTCCATCTAAACTTGAAATCTATATGTAACAGCTGACAATGTTTTATGTGTAGAACACAAAAGATTATTTACCATCAGTTCCGGGACCATCTCTATATTAATGAAGATACTGTTACTTTGTTACATTCATAAATACACACATCAGTCTAGGTTATGCAGTGGGGCAGCTCTCTCATGTTCTGCAGTTGGCATGTTGATCTTCCCTGTACAGAGATTTATACGTGTGGGGAAAAAAGGGTGACGTGCTGCAGTGTAATATGTGTAATATTTAATATTTTCTTTGCATTGACAGCACTTTGTGCTATTGTATTTTGACATTATTTCATATTAAATATTGAAGTTGAGTGGCACAGTTTGATAAATGGCTCTCAGTGGATGAGGGGTTTAATTCTGGCATGTTAAACCATTTGTATGGTTACATTTGATTGTGAGTGTCTGAAGAGGAAAGTGTGACACTGGGAGTATTGTACATATTAATTTATCTAATCCTAACCCCAACACATTATAACATTCAAACATTATTCTAACATGCTAACACAGTCTGGGCAGCACTGCTGCCTCACAAGGCCTGGGTTCAAATCCAGTGTCAATTATCTCATTAAAAGTGTCACATGGGTTTGATTCCACCTTGGCCCAGGCCTTTCTGTGTGGAGTTTTGTTCTCCCTGTGTCTGCGTGGGTTTCCTTCCACAGTCCAAGGACATGCAGTTACTGGGGTTAGGTTCGTTGGTCACTCTAAATTGTCCATGAGTGTGAAAGGTTGTCTGTCTCTCTGTGTTGACCCTGTGACAGGCTGGCGACCTGTACAGGTGTACCCTGCCACTCGCCCTATGACAGCTGGGATAGGCTCCAGTGTCCCCCCTACAGTCCTGACCTGCTTAAGCACAAATTGAGCATCAGAATAAGCAAGAAAGGTGATTTAAAAGAGCACCTTTAGCAGTCCTTTCTCGCTGGATGAGCCGCACTGAGTCCTGGATAAAGCGTGTCCCAAATATTTGCAGTGTGACACTAAGTTTGACTTCATCATGTGCCCGGGTGACTCAATGGAAGAGCAGCTGACCATGTATGGTGCGAGGCAAAGTGCAGGAAGCACAGGTTTGAGTCCCAACCTGTCACGCTTTACTGCATATCCTCCTGCTTTCCTGTCACTATCTCTGTCAATAAAGCAGCTATGGCCAAAAAAAAGTTTGACTCATCAGAAGAAAGAATTAGATATGCTGGATGTTCCTCATTTGTGAGACAGCCTGGAGCTGAGGCCTGAAGTCATTGGAAGAACTTGATGTACCTGAATCTCTCATCATTTAGGAAAGTTATTCTTTCTTTCTATCCCTTTCTAATGTAATTTTAAAATTAATCCCATTTTACAGCCAGTGTGGTTCTGATTTGACTTAATTTAATCCACAGCAGTGTCTTCTTCAACTCTATTTCCTCCTTACATGTGATGTCAGGAACTACCCAATGCACCATGACAGAAGAAGTAAAATAGAGAGTGGCGTTTTTACAGCACTGGATTGAACTTGGTCATCATGCTCCGTTTGCTCTGCTACCCAGTTTGAAGGGTCTTAAAACTGTCACTGCTCTATGCCACATTATATTTTTTACTTTGGTGTAGCACAAGTGGACATGAAACATTACATGTATAAAGGTTAAAGGGGTGGGGGTGCGGGCTTGGAGCCTATTGAAACTAAAATAAGGAAATACGGCCTCCAAAAACTATAGCATCTCCTCTGATGCACCTTTTTTTTTTTTTAATTTAATTACATTTTTTACTTTTTAAATTTTTGGTCAGGCGGCGCGCACATTACTCTTTTTTCCCACAGACATGCTGATAGATTTTAGGATTCCTGATCGTGCTTCAGTAAGAATGTTCATGAATGTCATGTTTGTGGTGTGATGTGGGCGTAATAAACTGTTATGTTATTGGTTGGATATGCTTGAAAAACACTATTGCATAAAATAGTGATGATCACATCTTGTGGACAGCTGATTGCACTGCTCGGTACACGACATCATCTGACTTCAGCTTGTCGGTCTGGTGAAGCACCCCTGCAGCTGACTCAAACAGGCTCTCCTCTGCACAGTCCTCATTTATAAAGTGCTCTACAAACCCGAACTTTACGGCTAACAGGTGGATTTTTCCATTTCAGTGCAGCTAGCTAACAGTGAAGAACCACTTAAAGAGACAAAAAGTGGACAGTATGTCCTATTTTTTTTAACATAAAACTCATTGCTGCAGCCAGGGGAAGTACAAAAGTGACCCCTTAGGCTGCTTTTTATTAGTTTTAGTTTCTTTGTTTTCCACTGAGTTGTCGGTTCTGTCACTAGTTAGGCAACACAAACTAAGTCTATTAGCAGCAACCAACCAACCTATTACTGGAATGTGCTGCTGAGCCCACACTGTGAGGACATAGAGGGGACGACACACTGTCTGACAGATTATCTTAACTTCTGTGCAGACATGTTCTCCCCCACAAACACTGTACGATGTTACCCTAATAATAAACCACGGGTAGCACAGGAAGTCAAAGCCGTCCTCAACAGGAAGAACACCACCTTCAGGAGCAGGGACAGGGAGGTGATGAAAGCAGCACAGCAGGAGGTAAAACAATATGTGAGGGAAGCAAAGGACAGTTACAGGAGGAAGGTGGAGCAGAAGCTGAAGGAGAACAGCATGAGGGAGGTCTGGGAAGGTGTGAAAACCATCACAGGTGAACCATCACTGCTGAAGACCTGTGCTGTTGAACTGGGTGAACCACTTCAACGCATCTTCAACCTCAGTCTGCAGCTGGGGAGAGTGCCTACTCTCTGGAAGACATCCTGCATCATTCCAGTACCAACCACTCCAGCAGTCGCCTCACATTTAATTAAGACATTGGAGCAGCTCTTCCTCAGCCTCCTCAGATCCCAGGTGCAACATGCCCAGGACTGTCTGCAGTTTGCATACCAGGCAGGTGTTGATGTGGAGGAAGCACATCCAGGAAGTACACATCCACATCTGGACAAACTGATGTTTGTCCTGGTGATGGTGGCAGAGAGGAGGACTATGGACAAACTACTGGACATTATGGATGATGCCAGTCACCCTCTGCACACTGTGATCAGCAACCAGAGGAGCCTGTTCAGCATAACAAAGAAATTTATTTATTTATCCATATGACTTCTGCTGTTTGTGTGCATATTTTATCTGTAAAAGCTGCTACTGGAACTTTAATTTCCCTGACAGAGTCTTCCTAAAGTGAATAATCTAATCTAATCTAATCTAATCTAATCTAATCTAATCTAATCTCGTGGCATCATGTTCTGGCACAACTTGGTGCTACACATGTTCTGAAAACTTTAAACACTTATTTCTTTAATCCAGTTTCACAGACAAAGTTTAAATCTATGACAGTGCTTTAGAGCAGGGCACCATGGTGTAAATTATACATGCAGTGCCCAAGATTTGATTACTCAGCTCCTGATCGTACAAGGAGTTCATGGACAAACAGACAGAGATTTTATGTATTTTATTAATATTTTTATTACTTTAAGTATTATATAATTTTTTCTTATTCCGTTTCATTAACACTGTTACTACTATTACTATTACTATTATTATTAGTAGTAGTAGTAGTAGTAGTATTACATCACAACCACACCAGGTACAAAATAAGACATGTTTTCTTTCTCACCATTAAATATACACAATAGCGTTTTATCACCAAAAGAGGGGTTTAGTATTTAGTCAGTTTCAGTTTTTTATATAAGGCGGGTAGATCTGAGACTGTCAGTTCCAAATCTGAATGCTTTGTTTTTCTGGATCTGCTGCTTTTATCTTTGTACTTGAATCTTTGTTTATTGTTGTCCTGTGCTTGTTTTTACTAAATTGCCATCCATAACTCAAAGTTTCGAGTTTCAATTTCAAGTTAATAATTCAAAATTTCGAGTGGTGTGTCACGGCTGTGTGCGGGCAAGGCAGGGAGGACCCCAGTGCAGGACACGGCGAGAGCAGGTTCGGATGGAGGTTTATTTGATAACTCAAACAATTATAAAACAGAAAACTCAAAAGCAGATACTAGGAACTTGAAGACAAAACACACAGGCCAAAACTGACGAGGACCCGAACAAGGAACAGAGGGAAAACAAAGGGCTTAAATATACAGAAGGGGATTAGGGCAAGTGGAAACAGCAGGGGACGACAGGTGAACCAAATGAACCTAATGACAAGGGGAAGCAAAACTAAACACAAAGCACAGGAAACAGACCGTCAAAATAAAACAGGAACTGAGTAAACATAACAGACGCAGACCTATCACTGAAAACTTAAGGGAACATACACAAAAACAAGGGAGACTAAACAGCATACTCAAAACAATATATAAGAAACACAACCTGAAAAATACAACAAAAGAAAGCTACACAAAAGAAAACTCAAAACGCTGGGCCACCGGCCCAGGATCATGACATGGTGGAAGCAAGCCTCCATAACTACTCCATCATTCATCAGATTATGAAATAGGTTTGTGGTTGACATTAACAGGTAAGAAGAATTTAGCCTTGATTCAGATAACACATAATTTACAAGGAGCAATTATAATACCCAAACAATGGCCAGGACAAAAACTTCCTGAATATGAAGGAGTTTAGCATGTATGTACCACTGAGAGTCCACAGCACCAGAAGTGATAAACGATTCAATAAGCTCACAGACTCACAGCTGGAACTGTAAGCATGCTCAGGTTCCTGTGTGCACCATGCATCATAGATAACATACGCTTTTTGATTTAGCTTTAGTTTGTACAGGATCTTGGCTAGAGTAATGACTATAATAAAATATTATGGAATAATTGGTTAAATGTATGATAAAATTACACTCATGATGGATGGTAGCATGCATTAATGCTAATGATAATAATGAAAAGATACAGCAGTTGTAAACAAGACAAACCAAGTCTAAATGTCAAAATAATTTTACACTGATATTCATCAGCAGATTTGATTTTCTCTTATGGAAGTGTGCTGAAATCCCTGAAATTACAGAGAGGAAGCAAAACATGCAAAATGAACGATCAGCTTATTATATATGATGTGAAGCTGGCTGCATGTACACAGATTAATTATACATATGAATTAGCTGTTAACTAGGCAGATGAGGTAGCAAACATATCGTATTGTCAACTAAACCCTGAACAAAAAATCCACCTACTAATCAATGTTAGTCCAGTTTTTCTCCCACATACTTTTAAGCCAGACTTAATAACCAGTGTATGACAGGCAGTAACAGTACTGTAGTAAGGTAAAAATTGTTCTCTGTCTGCAGTCTGTGTAGTACATTAAAATAGGTTCCTTATGGTGTGTCTTTTTATTGGAACACTAGCAATGTGTAAATCTGAACCAATGATTGAAGGTTGGTATTTAAAAAGTCAAATCAATTTATGTTTGCTTGTCTAAATGTGATTAACTGGTCATAAATACATTTTTATAGTGTGCACACTCGCTTCATTCTCCAGAACGTTCAGCAGCTACTTTTTAGAGACGTGGTTTTACTGGCCTCATCAACCTCAGTTGTTCGGTTTGGTCATCCACAATGGTGGATGCTTAGCTCAGCTGCTGCCCACTGAGCCTTCACTTATCAATCGTAAAATCCACTTATTCATGTTAACAGTGCAAAGCACAAAGTGTGCACGATGCACTAAAGAACAGTGATGTGTTATTGCCACGTGACAGTGGCATTCACAATTAAAGACATTAACTATCCTGTCATGAGATCTCAGTAAATGTAAAGTTATGTTTTACATTTGTTTTGTAACCATTTCAGGGATTACACCAAAGAGGAAATTCTTTGAGCAGAGTAAAAAATACATTTAAAAAAATGATAATAATAAATATTCCAGAGAACAGCTCTACTTATACAAGCTCAGCATTAATTTAATTTAAATCAATTCAGTTTTATTTACACAGAGGCAAATCACAACAAACAGTTACCTCAGGGCTCTTCATACTGTAAGTTAAAGCCTATACAATAATACAGAGACAAATTCTTTTGATGCACGTATCATTTTCTTGCTTGGATAACCACAGTGGCATTCATGAGCAGCACAATAGGAACTACTGCAGCAACACCACAGGTGGTCTCTCGCCTTTTGCCTCCTTTTTCCACCCTCATCTTCTTCGCACTCATTTTTTCACAATGCCTGCCTCCTTTGTTTCTTTATGACTATTTTCTAGTACTGCTTGATGAGGTCATTTTAACAAGAAGCCTCTCCTACCATAATGCACTTCTATCATACTGCTATGGCCAAAGCAGCATGATTCTGTATCGGTACATTACACTGGACACATCTTGTGTGACCTTGCTCAGGTGATCTTTGTGCTGAGTTGCTATGGCAATTGGAGGCACTGGTGGAAGATTGGAAAAGACATGCTGAAAAGAACAAGCAGGGTTTTGTATTAAAGTCAGGTCATTTTTTTGTGTCTCTACAGTGAAGCAGTTGTGATTTTTAGTGGGGCTATAGCATCATACAGCTATGCACTGTCTAGCTCATAAGTATTTTTAAGGTGATACAACTTTTATCATTTTGCTTCATTAAACAGTACCAGTCAAATGTTTAGACCATGGGTGAGTGTGTCCAAACTTTTGACTGTTACTGTACCTGAACAGTCCATTTGAAATCAAGCAACTATGATGTGATTTGAGGCGTTTACAGTTTTTACTCCTTCCTTCCATTTGCACATGCTCAAAAGTAATTCAGCAAGCTAACATAAGTCTAAGGACAGTCTTTAACACTAGAACGTGGAGAATCCCAGGTATTTAAACCCTAGTGGGAGTTGTCCCCTTTGTCCCCTTATTATCCATGTGCTGTTGCACATAAGCCAAGTTGTAAAAAAAAAAAAAAAAAAAAAAAAAAGGTGTAGGTCATTACCACCAGGTTTGAATCACCTTGCCCCCCCCCCCCCCCCCCCCCCCCCCAAAAAAAAAAGTAATGTGACCTAATGAGGTCACCTGAAGTAAGGTGTGAGTATGGGTTGAGGTACTTGGGGAGGGACCTCAAGACTGCACTGTAGGTTGCTGACAATTGGTGCTGTAAGCCACAATCTCTGCTCAGTGATGGTCGCTCACAGTGGGCATTGATGGCTTCCTTTACTTCTCTTTCAAACTATCCCATCTTCCTGGTCCAAAATGTGAACACTGGAAGAGTGTCTTTCATCCTTCAGATGCAGCAGTACAGCTGAGTCTTGTCATGCTGAAGTGGATCTTCTATATTATGCTATGGCTTTGTGGAGTAGCTGTTTAGTTTCTCCAATGTAGAGGTCCGAGCACTCCTCGCTGCACTGCACAGCATACACTACGTTGCTTAGCTTGTGTTTCGGAGTTTTGTTCTTGAGACCACTTCCAACCCACTCACACCTTACTTCAGGTGACCTATTGAGGTCAACTGAAGTGACAAGGTCTCACAGGTCTCTATGCATATGGTCAATATGACTGCTATGACCATGGACACGTCCATCTTTAGTTGACACTCATAACTCCCTTGTGTCTTGTAATTTTAACAAAATGACAATGATAGAATACAATATACACATATTTAGGAAAAGTCAGGGTCCTGCAGTTATATGGGACTTATAGCAACAGAGATATTACACTGCAACATTTAAAAAAAAGTCAAATGACCAATTTGGGAGTTCTAGTGTTAATTCTTTGATCTAAAACCTTTGAGGTCAGTGCCTGCATAAAGTCTGGAACCCATGGACATGATCAAACACCAAGTTTCCTCACTTGTCAGGCAATATTGTCACTTCTGCTGTTGCCGTTATTGTCTGCCTTCACTTATATCATCAGTAAGTAAAAAGCATCCTCAATTAAGCTGAGGTCAGATCAGGCAGGTTTTTGAATGCTTTTTTAGGTATACTGCTAAAAGAAAATGTAAAAATTAGGGGAACACTTTGAAACTCACTTGGTGTTGGCTCTCACTGTGGTATTGTATCACTTCCTGTTCCTGTTTCAAGACACAGTGGTGTTTTGTGTAGGTTAATCTGTGTAGCTCAGTTAAGTATAAATCTTTAGAAAACTTATTTTATATTGTAATTTCCACATGCTTTAGCCAAAGCACACTCTCTGCTAAATCACCATTAAATAATAATCATAGTATTCACTTATTGTTTCTTCAGGAATTCGATAGGTTGGTTTCTTCTCCTGTCTTTTCCACACTGAACAGGATTCAGTGTGTCAGAAGCCCGCAGTACACCTCCAACCTGTTCATATCTCAAACAGTTTTCCCTACGGAGAAACAAACTCTGGTTACTGGAGACTATGTTTGGAGAAACATGAAGCTAGAGACATTGTCTTCCAGGGGCCAGAGCAGGCGACATCTGGAAATCTGAAAGTGCTGGCTAAGGCTAAACATAGATTTTGTAAAATAATAATTCACATCAGCAGTAATGACAGTTGCATCAATTGGAGGTCACAGATCTAAATATTATTGAGCCACTTTGGGGTGTTTTGGAGGAGCAAGTCAGGAAACGTTTTCCTCCACCAGTATCACGTCGTGACCTGGCCACTATCCTGCAAGAAGAATGGCTTAAAATCCCTCTGACCACTGTGCAGGACTTGTATATGTCATTCCCAAGATGAATTGACACTGTATTGGCAGCAAAAGGAGGCCCTACACCATACTAATAAATTATTGTGGTCTAAAACCAGGTGTTTCCGTTTCATTGTCAACCCCTGTATATTGGCTTCTCATATACAAGGTCTTGAATATTCAGGCCCCATCTTATCTTAAAGATCTCATAGTACTGTATAATCCCCAACCAAGCACTTCACTCTCAGATGCTACTTTCCCACCACCGAGGAGGTTGGTGCTGGTTTCAATGAACCAGCGAAATGCTTAAGAACTGGCCTGCGTTTTCTGTGAACTGCTCCTTTATGCATGAGTGTGGGCGGATCCTTGTCTGGACACGGAAGCTGAAGCGCACAAACGTGGGAGAACACGCTCCCCTTTCTTGTGCTGCAAGTACGTTTTAGGGTCCAAACCAAACTACTGCAGCATCTGTGTGCAGCACAGAGGGAAACACAGACAGCGATTAGAGCAAGACGACTTTGTGTCCTTTTATCTGTGATATGAACAGATATGAAAGTTCAGCCTTAGAGCCCAACCTAATTTACAGACGTGAAAATCGCTTCGCTTTTCTCATGTAATAAACATGTAATATGGTAGAAAATTGATGTTGAGATGGCAGAGTCACGCCCTTCTGCCGCTTTCATCACGCATTCTTGGTTCGAGATCAGCTAGTTTGCATGGACGGAGTTGAGCCCATTTTTCGGCTGAGTGCTTACGTTTATACACCACTCTGTATTTAATCATTAATTATTATTAATCTCTGTCTCTCTTCCACAGTGTGTCTTTTGTCCTGTCTCTCTCCCCTCAGCCCCTCTCCCCAACCGGTCGCAGCAAGTGGCTGCCCCTCCCTGAGCCTGTTGGAGAGTACATCCTGTGAAAAGGGAATTTTTCCTTCCACCTGTCCCCAAGCGCTTGCTCACAATGGTTCATTTTGACTGTTGGGTTTTATCTGCAATTATTGTATGGTCTTTACCTTACAATATGAAGTGCTTTGTGACTACTGTTTGTTGTGATTTGACACAATATAAATAAAACTGTACTTATTTGAAGCTTAGTTAGTTTTGTTTGTAGCCTAGCTGCTTGACTAACTGGTTGTACATACTTTTTACTGGAGAGTTTAAGCAACTCTTACTTTGGGATAAGGACTCTCCCTTCAGCTTCTTTGCCTATATGGTGACTTACCACTTACCATGGTTGAATCTGAGAAATCTAAATGTATAGTGAGGGTGTGCTGGGAACGCCTGGCAGAGATTCCAGTCAGTGAGAGCTTCAACTTCCACCTCAGGCAGAACTTTGACAACATTCTGAGGGAGGCTGAGGGCATTGAGTCTGAATGGACCATGTTCCACACCTCCATTGCTGAGGCTGCTGAACTGAGCTGCAACTGCAAGGTAGTTGGTGCCTGTTGTGGTGGTAATCCCCAAACCAGATAGTGGACAACAGAGGTGAAGGGAGGTATCAAGGTGAAGAAGGAGTCCTATCAGATTTGGTTAGCCCGTGGTACTGGCAGGCCAAGCAGAATGCGACTCAAGTGGTGGCTGAAGCAAAAACTTGGCTGTGGCAGGAGTTCAGTGAGGCCCTGGAAAAACACTTTTGGACCACCTTGAAGCAATTCTGGCAAACTGTCAGGCAACTCAGGAGGGGAAAGCAGAGCTCTACCCACATGGTAGTGGGTGCTGACATGCCTTCTGTGGAGGAAGCAGAGTCTGGGGATGAGGGGACAACTTGCCCATCACTGGGGGTAATTAAACAACTCCTTGGTGGCAAGGCCCCTCGGGTGGATGAGATTCGCCCTTACTTCCTGAAGGCTCTGGATATTGTAGGGCTGTCTATGTTTACACACCTCTACAACATGACATGCTGGGGCAGTGCCTCTGAATTGGCAGTTTGGGGTGGGGGCTCCCTGTCTTTAAGGGTGTACTCCAACTATCGTCGGGATCACACTCATCCTCCCCAAGAAGGTGTCTGCCATGGTACTGGAAAGGAGAGTTCGTCAATTAGTTGAACCTCAAGAGGAACAATGCGGTTTTCATCCTGGTCATAGAACTCTGGACCATCTCTTTATCCTTTCAAGGATATGCAAGTGTGAGTGGGAGTTTGCCCATCCAGTCTACATGCACTTTGTGGACCTGGAGAAGGCATTTGACTGTGTCCCACGGGGTATCCTACAGGGTGCTGCAGGAGTATGGGGTGTCTGACCCACTGTTATGGGAGCTTGCATTACAAGTAATAAGTTTGACTCATTTCCAGTGGGTGTTGGACTCCACTAGTGCTGCCCTTTGTCACCAATTCTGTTCATAATTTTTATGGATAGAATTTCTAGGTGTAGCCAAAGGGTTGAAGGTTTCCACCGTGGTGGCTTCAGAATCCCATCTCTGCTTTTTGCGAATGATGTGGTCCTATTCACTTCATCGGGTGGTGGCCTCCAGCTCGCATTGGAGCAATTCGTATGAAGCAGTAGGTATGAGAATTTGCACCTCTAAGTTTGAGGCTATGGTCCTCAGCTGGAAAAGGGTGAAGTACAGTGGAGTACAAAGTGGAGTACAGTGCATGAATGAGATTATCAGCAAATCCATTAGCTGACTGCTAGCAGCTTAGAGGCTAGGTCTGACTGCCGCCCTAAGATGGTAGTGGTTGTGAATACAAGTTCAGAGTTACTCTGTTTATGCCTGAAGAAATATTTACAGTACAGTTATATTACTTTTTTATATTTTCATATGAATATGCTTTGGTAAATTCTCCTGCATAACTGTGTGTAGGCTGGTATTTTTTTTGATTATCCCTCAGAGATGGTCCTCATCTGATGACTTCCCAGAGCCATTTTGCATGGTGGATAGTCATCACTGCAGGCAGATGCTTCCACTTACTGGGTGCTGTTGCAGGATGCTGTACTGTTCTGGGGAGCAGCAGGAACAAATTTAAGGGCCCCAGTGCTACACCTCAATTTTTCTTGAGATGAGGTATTTCTTTCCTTTGACCAGGAAAAAAAGAAAAATAGTCTTCAAGGCTACATTCTGCTTTTATGAGAAACCCTCGAGTGGAAAAAACACACTCAAAGGGTTATGCTTGTAAATTGTGTGGTTCTCCAAACTGCTCAAAGGACAATTTTCCAATAAAAGAGAAACACAATGAATTGAACTGATGAAGCTGATAATTCATGGTAATGGTAATTCATGATAATTCATAGATATTTGGAATTCTTTATAACCTCTTGAAAATGAAACTGCATGACCTTTGGCCTGAACATTATAGTGAATTCAATCATTTATATATTTAGTGAACTGCTCAAGGTCAACAGTCCTGACTTCCAAACAAAAAAGCCTGGGTGTAAGTACACATGTATTACAGTAGCACTTCTGATGTCCATCTTTTTTTTCAGGGTACTTGATGTTATAAAGGAAGAGGATTTTATTTCCACTGTTTGTGCTGGACAGGGATGAAGATTCATCACTCTTAAACTACTCTGGCCAACTTGAGCAGTTAACAGGTGTAGTGGCTGCATGCTGACTGCGTACTTCAGAAGATTCCAACTTTGTTCACCTCTCCAGTGGGGCCAGAAAATGCCAATCCCAATGACCACAATGTCCAGTAGAAAGTGTTTCCACCATTTTTCCCATCCTGCTGGGCCAGGCTCCGAGGGTGTTCCTGCTGGGCTCCGGCCTCTGACACACATGCACAACAGTGTCTCTAGTGACATAGACCACCATCCCTCCACTCACACATTAATCTATGAAGTCATTGTAAGCAGTGATGATGTGATGAATAAACAATCAGTTAAACTCTAAGCTAATGTCTTTGGCAGTCACAGAAAAGCTGTGATTTTTGGGACTCTAAAAAACAAAGGGTGTTGAACAACTGTCTAAAAATCAAATTGTCCTTGTTTCTTTTAATTCTGAGTAATAACCCACTTCAGAGTGACTCTGTGTATCTCTCCCAGGTCCTACCCACATACTCTATACCCGCCAGTCACATTATATCATACTTGGCATAGACCCTGTTGCTCTGCAAATTCTGTATCAAGAACTCAGTTCTTATCTCACCTACTCCAGCAACAAGTCAACATCACTGACAACCACTGATCTCTAATTTTTCATCTGTTTTCTTTACTTAAACACAACACAGCTATGCCTTACCAACAAATCTTTTTTTTTTTTTTGTGCCAGGATCTTATTCTGTCAAAATTGATTTCTTTTCTATAACTGAGTCCTGACTAACCCTGGAATACCATGTCCCACTGATTGAGCCGTGCGCCCCTACTACTCATGCTTTAATCAGCCTCGGCGCTCGGGCTGTGGATGTGGTATAGCTACTGTAAAATTTTAATAACAACTACAAATGTTTACCTGTCTCTCTTGCTACATTTTTTTTCTTTTGAACCTCTGGGTTTTCTTTTAAAGACCTCGCATCATGTGCTGTTTGTATTAATTTATACGCTGCCTCACTTTTTAAAAATTTTATAGTTTTCTGAGCTTCTTTCATTTATTATGAACAAATATGAGAGTTCTTATGTTGGGCGATTTCAGCATGTTATTGTTCCTCTGTGTCTATCATTGCTGCTGATTTAGGAGGCATAGACGTGACCTTGTACTCTCCTATTTCTCTTTGAATAATGTTGAAGTGCTCAACTTTATTGTCTTTCCTCAAAAGTCTGTTATCTTCCATAGCTTGCTTCCATTTCCTGTGCAGAAACATCTATGTGAACCATCTACCTAATTCAGCTAGCTGCTTTTGCAGAAGGTTCTTACTTGTCTCTGTCCCTCATACCCCTGAGTTAAGGGATCTCTCAGTCAATTAATTGTTAAATAATCTCAGGTAAATCTATTCTTGATGGCACTGCCCCATTGAATGCAGAAAAACAGAAGCATAATATATTCCTGTGGTTCAGTGATCACACAAGATACACAGCTCCAAAATTAGGTGCATAATTGTTGGACCAAGACAAAATTTTGGCAGTTTTACCTCTGATTTAAAGTCAAACAATCAAGAGGCACACACACACACACACACACACACACACACACACAAAGTGTGTGATTCTCTGTCAGAGCATGTATGCTGTGAACCTGACCTGACTAATTTAAAGGCTGAGCTAGCCAAAGCAGGAGTGCAGTTCATGTTTCAAAGCCTGCCTTGCCAAACACTGAATATAGTATTGCTCAGCCTGGAAAGTGTGATGTTCAGAGCGAGTGGAAAATAAGGACCCTTTGTGTTGTGCTTCTGGGTCAACCATTAAAGATACTGCATGCAATGCATCTGTGTCTGCCCCCACAAAAACTGTTGCTCCAGAGGAGGCTTTCCCTGTGCCAGAGTTCTCTGCACCCAAATCTGTTCCGTGGGTGGGAGCAGCCAAGGACTGGTCTGCTGTTGCTCCTCTGGGAGCAGTGGTGGGCCACAGCCCCAGTTGTCAGAAGAGACGGCTGCGTGTCCTGCAGACTGGGCTCAGTCATTGGGGGAAAAGGTTGGTGTCCTGCAAGCTTACTGTCTGAACCCACAGAGTCACCACAACCATCAGAGTCTGCAGCTCCTCTGCTTCTTCAGTTTTCACTGCCTTCAGCATCACCTGCACTTTCAGAGTCTTCTGTGTCTGCAGCGCAGCACAGCCTCCTCTTCCTGCTGCAGTGCCTTTGTCAGTGCCTTTAGCGACTTCAGCGGTGCCTGAGTCTTTGTCCTCATCTTTCAGCAGCGTGTGAGTCTTCATCCTCACCTCAAGAGGGTCCTACTCCTCCAGAACCCCAGCCCATGAGTCTAGCAAAGTCTCCAGCTCCACCAAAGTCTGCACCTCTGGCCACACGGCCAGCCTCCGGAATTCCTTCGTCCGTGCTGCCGGTCACCTCTGTTTCCGTTTACACACTTACACACCTATTTTAGTTTGCCAGTCTCATGTTCTGTGTGTGTGTTGTATTCAGTTTTGCTTCTTCTTGTCTCTGTTCCTGTCATTAGTTTCAGCTGCCCTCCCACCTGTTACTAGTTCCCTCATTATCTTGTGTGTGTATGTATTCTCTTGGTCTTCCCTCTGTTCTTTGTCACATGCTCCATCATGGCTGTCTGTCCTTGTGTGTGTTTGTGTGTGTTAGTCTACCTGTTACTGTGATAGTTTATGTGTATTTAGCAAGATCTCAGCAATAAAGCTGCTCTTTAAGTTCATCTTGCTTTCTGAGTCCTGCATTGTGCGTCCATTCTCAGCCATACATGACATAAAGATAACATCCCTGCTAACAAAAAAAAAAGCATATTTAATTTAAATTACAGTGGGGTAGCAAACAAATAGCAGTGATGTATGGGGTGGATAATATCTGGATTCTACCATTATTCTGGCTGGGTCTGATCACATGACCTCATCCACATCTCAATCAGTGTAAATGTTACCCCCCAATCAGTGTAAATGTATGGTTTTGTTTAAAAATCCAATGTGCAAACTATGTGTAAGAACTGTAATGATCTGTCCAAATCTGAGTCATTTTGGTACTTCAGTTTGTAGTTAATAGAGTGACACCTCTCTCTGTGGAAGGTGGTATATGATGCCTTACATGCGACACGCTGCAGACAGCAGTTGTCCTTGATGGTTGAAGTTTATCAGTGCAATGGTGTCTGGCTGCTCACTGGCTTAAATCAGTCTGTTCATTTGATCTGTGTCAAATTGATCATCTGAAAGTCCAAAGACATTTCTCCTGAGCTGCATATTGTTATTAAATCACAAGAATAGCTGCATCTAAGTGCCGCTTCTGCTTTCTTAGGCACTCTGACTCAAAATTTGGATCAACTGTGAAAGGCACAACCACAGAGTGTCATGTAATGCTGTGTGGCAGGCAGAATAGAACCCCAGTATGCAGACTCCAGAGACAGGACGTGAACTCAATAATGCAGCTTTATTACTGGAACCAAAGAACATAACAAGGCTGGACAAGGCCAGCAGAACAAATCACAAAGTCACTATGAGCCATGAGAAACACAGAGGGAGCACACACAGCAGAAGGCTAACGACAGCAACGACGTGACAAGGACTGGAGGAAATTCACCACAGGATAACAAGATGAACAGGAATGGGTGGAGACACAGCTAGGAATAATTAATCAAGACAAAACTCAATGACACAGGAACAGGCACTGAGTAACAGGACCAGGACACAGAGGGATAAAACAGGCACTGGAACACAGGTGCAGGGAAACAGGAGTTACTTACAAAAACTATAACTAAGAACAGGACTCAAACTACACAGTGAACTGAGAATTAAAGCCATAGGAAAACTCAGAAGAATGTTAATGATAACAGAGAAACACAGAAAAAACATCTGATATTAGGATTTTTGTCACAGTTATAAATCATTTCCATTTATGGTCATTATAAAACAAACATTTTTCAGGGTTTATTAATTGCTGTTTGAAATGCACAGCAGCACCACAACACCAAGCACACGAAGGTCATCACGACCTCTATATTCCACTGTGCCTTGCAAGGAACACTGGAGGGAGAAAAAAATGCAAAAAAATTTATTTTTTGTAAAATCCTGCAAAACCTTTGGTGGGGGTTCTACTCCTGACCATTCAGGAATCAGAAGGATCCATAAAAGAGAGACGGAGAAGGATTTAGAATGTTTTCTTCAGTCAAGTGAGGTTCCAGAAACATCGTGCACATACAAAGAGACAAATAAGGCACAAAATTCAATCAGTTAAAGATAAAAACAGTTGATGAACTTGATAAAAAAAACAGTAGTTATTAACTTTAATGTTATTTCTCGTGCTGTCCCAGTTCAGCAAGCAGAAGTTGTTAAGGTTGCAGATGTTTTAAAATGTTACATTTTTATCTATGTGTGCCTCATCTTCATCAAGGCCCGTTACCTTGGTAACATGGATACCATGGTAAGAAATACTTGGAGAGACATGTACCGCAGAATAATCTTTAGTAACCTGGTATACAAACATACTTTGCCAGAGATTTATCAGTGATTCCAAGTACTAAAGATAACATAATTTGAACTGTGAGGAACAGAAGTCCAAAAGAGCCGTAGCTTCTCATCCCATTGCCAGCTCAATGAACAAGACAGAAATTAGCAAAGCAACTATCACCAGTGATCATGAACAGTGAAAAGATTCTTCATGTTTCCACAATTCATTCTTCATTTGCAACCTACTTTATTCATTACCAGTTGTTGGGTAAGCCTAAATAAGATCAAAAATAAAACCAAAACGCCTTTGCACTCACTGAGATCAAGAAAAGATGCTCTGGATCTACTGTACCAATAGGTCAATGATAGAACACCATCATTTACTGAACGTTACCACCTTTCTGCTGCAGAATAAATGAATGTGTGCTAATGTGGTGTCCCAGGATAAAGTTAAAAACTAGACTTCATTAATAAAAAGGCTTTTTCAAGTATTTCTCTAATATTTTATGTCTATAGAAGGACAAGGCGGTGCTGTCATGACTGATGAACAAATGGCAAAATACAGTTTGTGTTGACCGAGCAGCTTTCCTCTCGTTCTGTCAGCAAAGTAAGTATAGCACAGAAAAAGACTCTTCTTCAGAGCCTAAGGGATAAAGCTGGAGCACAGGAAATGAGACCAAAGGACCAAAGGAGTTCTACAGCGGTACATCAGCGGTGTTCCAAAAACAAGGTAAAAGGATGGTGAGACAGATGTAACATGTATAAAGCAGTAATACACGCACTCACTACTCTAGATCCTAAAGGAGGAGTATAGGTGAGATGAAATCAGACAATTGCTTGTAAGTAAACAAAGCCGGCATTTATTCAACAACCAAATGAATACCAAAAAATTAACAATTTCTTTCTTTTCCTGTACTGTAACTCTTTGTTCAGTTCAGTTCTTGTAATTCAGTCCTTACACTTTATATATTCACCATGTATTGTCCTTTAAATCCTTCTTTACATTTGTTTCAGTCTTTTACCCAAAAAAAGGAGGATCCAAAAATGGATTATAAAATGTCCATAAAATAATTTAAAAAAATAGCTCAGAGCTCCAAAAATATAAAACTACCCGGGTAGTGTGATTTTGTGCACAATGTTTCAAGCTTATCTGTCTGTGATGAGGCTGGAATATGAATGGGTCCACTGTGGAGATGTTTTAGGGCATCCAGTACGTCTGCGGCTCGCTGACACAGTCGTAGCTCCACATCTAACCAGTCCCAACTTGAATCACAAAAAAACCAACCTGCACAAGCAGGGGAACATTAACATCAATATCACTCTTTTCAGACAGAAAATAATAACACCAGATCTGGTAAAACTCATTCACAACTGCAACAATCTATGCAGCAGTTTACAGGTCATTACACAGTGTCATACTACTGCATCACGTATCACACATAGCACTAGCATGTCACGCAGTAGTGTAACTGTCTGCTTATGATCATTTCTTGTCATCGAGTTCTGTCCTACACATAGTTTCACACTTTCTCCGATTGGTTTTAAGTAATCATTTCACAATATAATGCAAACAAATACAATTACATCAAAACTTGTGGTATGGAGACTCAAGTCACCATAGCATCGCTAGCTTGGTTTAACTAATCGCAGTACTCTGATACACAAGTCATATACAACACTCACTGGAGAACAGAAATCAAAAGAACTGGACAAATCCTCGCTCTTCAGTACCTCTTGGGATCAGGTATGTCATCAAATGTCAAAAACTACAACTCTAATAACATTTTTCTTTACACGATCTCATCTCTCTGTACTCAGTGCTCTCTCTCGTCAGTAATGCGTCGGACTGACGTTTTTTCAAGATGGCGGTAAGTGTGTCAGTAGCACATACATCCCATCTACTGGTGAAACACAGATACTACACCATAAAACAAAGAAAATAACTTTAGACCTATAATGCATCAACTTAGGTGGGTTACATCCTCCCCCCCTAAATCAGCATGCATCCTTGCATGTTGCATACAGCACTATTTTTAAAGGGAAAAAGTGTTGATAGCTATTGGGTCAAAATTGAAAGTGTCACGACCCAGGGAAGGAGAGGACAAACAGGAGGTAGCTGATGTGAACAAAAGTCCAAGTTTATTTACTGTGCAATCCTCACGATATGCGAGGGCAGGAATGTCCAGGGAAACAGGGATGGAACGACAGGTGGGAGTGGGTGGAGAGGATCGCGGGGAGATGAGGGGAGGCAAAGCAGGTGAGTGGCAAAGCAGGTGAGTGAGCGAACAGGTGAGTCCAAATGGCAGCAGCGGGCATGGCGTGGGATGGTGTGGTAAGCAGAGAACAGGATCAGCAGGATTTCCAGAGTGAGTGAGCAGGTACTGACACGAGGACTGATAAGTAGTCAATGATCCAGCGAAGACTGATGGTCTGTTGGCAGCTTAAGAAGGCCTTCCTGATGAACCGATCTGCAACAGGTGTGGTGAAGCAACCCCCAGCGTATCCGCCCCGGAGGGGTGGAGACACAGAAACCCATCGCCGTGATCCAAAGGATAAACAAAGACGCACAAACACACAGACATACACAAAAATCTCCCTGGGTTATGACAGTACCCTCCCCTCAACGGGAGCCTCCTGGCTACCTAAACTTATCCGGATGACGTCACCAAAACTCCCGCACCATGGCCTTATCCAGGACATTAGCCTGGGACACCCAGGACCGTTCTTCGGGGCTGTAGACCTCCCAGTCCACCAAGAACTGATAACCCCGCCCGCGGCGACGCGCATCCATGATGTGACGGACGGTGTAGACCTGCTGGCCGTCGATGAAACAGGCGGGAGGAGGAGAGACAGATGGAGGGCACAATGGACTGGTGGTAACAGGTTTGATCTGAGACACGTGAAAGACATTATGGATGCGCATGTTGCGTGGTAGTTTCAGGCGGACAGACACAGGGTTAATGATGGAGTCTATTTCAAAAGGCCCAAGAAAGGTGGGAGCAAGTTTCCTAGATTCTGCACGAACTGGAACGTTTTTAGTAGAAAGCCATACCTCCTGGCCAGGTCGGTAGTCTGGTTCCGGTGGCGATCAGCAATGTGTTTGTTCTGTTCCTTAGTTCGTAGCAAAGCAGCTCGGGTGGACCTCCTCGACAGCGACGAAGGTGATGCTGGACGGTGGGAATGGTGAGATCCTCTTCGATGGCCGGGAGTAGTGGTGGTTGGAAACCTTGGGCAGCCTCAAAGGGCGACACACCTGTGGCAGTGGAAGAGAGGGAGTTGTGCGCGTACTCGACCCATGCCAGGTGGGAGCTCCTAGATGCCAGGCAGCATAATGCCGCCTGCAATTCCTGGTTGGCCTGTTCTGTCTGACCGTTGGTCTGAGGGTCGTAACCAGAGGAGTGGCTCACCTTGGCTCCGAGAGAGGTACAGAATTCCTTTCAAACCTGGGATGTGAATTGGGGCCCTCGGTCGGAAACAATGTCTTCGGGAATCCCATGAAGCCGGAAAACGTGGTTGGTGAGGAGCTGCGCCGTTTCCAAGGTGGAAGGGAGCTTGGGCAGAGCAACAAAGTGGGTGGCTTTGGGAAAACGGTCGATGATGGTCAAGATAACGGTGTTCCCTTCAGAATGAGGTAGGCCGGTGATGAAGTCCAGAGCTATATGAGGCCACAGTCTCATATAGCGGAGTAGGTAGCGGCCTGAGACCAGAAGGAGATGACAAAGAAAGTTTGTTTTGTGCACAGATGCTGCATGCTGCTACGTACTCACGAGTGTCCTTAATCAATGTAGGCCACCAGAAATATCCCTGGAGGAAGGCCACCGTACGATTGGCTCCGGGGTGGCAAGTGAACTTGGCTGTGTGTCCCCATTGCAAAACACGGGCCCGAACTTGGGAGGGCACATAGAGACGGTTGGGAGGTCCTGTACCAGGGTCTGGTTCCGTCTGGAGGGCTGCCTGAATGGCGGCCTCAATCTCCCAGGTGATGGCCCCAACGATGCAGGAGGGAGGTAAGATGAACTTCGGCTGGGAGGAAGAGTCCGAAGAGCTGATAGGGCGTTAGGTTTGACATTTCTTCATCTGGATCTGTAAGAGATGGTAAAGTTGAAACGGGTGAAAAACAAGGCCCACCTGGCTTGCCGGGGATTTAATCGTTTGGCAGCTCGTAGGTAGGCGAGATTCTTATGGTCCGTCCAAACCAGGAATGGATGCATCGCGCCCTCCAACCAATGGCGCCATTCTTCAAGGGCAAATTTAATGGCCAGCAGCTCCCGGTCCCCCACGTCATAATTTTGTTCCGCCGGAGAGAGGCAACGGGAGAAGAAAACGCAGGGCCGGAGACTGCCTGTGGACTGTTGGGACAGAACCGCCCCTACCCCCACATCGGACGCATCCACCTCTACAATGAAGGGTTTGGATAAGTCAGGTTGGATGAGAATTGGAGCGGAGGCGAACCGACCCTTTAAGAATGAGAAGGCGTCGGCTGCAGCAGCAGTCCATCTGAAAGGTAACTTGGGAGAGGTGAGAGAGGTTAGAGCATGGGTGATGGTGCTGTAGTTCTTAATGAAGCGGCGGTAGAAATTAGCGAAACCAAGGAAGCGCTGCAGTTGTTTTCGATCCGCTGGCTCGGGCCAATCCAGGACCGTTTGTACCTTGACCGGGTCAGCCCTCATCTGCCCCTTTTCAATGATGTACCCCAAAAACGCGGTGGACTCAACATGAAACTCGCACTTCTCCCCCTTCATGAACAACCGATTCTCCAATAACCGCTGTAGCACCTGCCAAACATGTCCCTGATGCTCCTGCAATGAGGAAGAGAAAATCAGAATATCATCAAGATAGACGAACACAAAATGGTTGATGAAATCCCGGAGTACATCGTTCATGATTGCCTGGAACACTGCCGGGGCGTTGGTTAAGCCAAAGGGCATCACAAGGTATTCGAAGTGAACTGAACCAGGCGATAGCAATGACGGTGGAGAGGGTGAGTCAGGCTGGCATGAGGTAACAGATAACACAGTGGATTCCAACATACCTCTTAAATCGGCTAGCTGTTGAGTGGTTGCACGTAGCTGGATTGAGATCAGGCAAAGCATATGGTCATGGCGTTGGAGGGTTTCCTCTTGGAGGGCCAGAGTCCGATTAATTGGATCAGCGTCCGCGGTGTCCGATTGTGGCTGAATCATTCTGTCACGACCCAGGGAAGGAGAGGACAAACAGGCAGTAGCTGATGTGAACAAAAGTGCAAGTTTATTTACTGTGCAATCGTGAGATATGTGAGGGCAGAAATGTCCAGGGAAACAGGGATTGAACGACAGGTGGGAGTGGGTGGAGAGAATCGCGGTGCTGGAGGGAATCCGGGGAGATGAGGGGAGGCAAAGCAGGTGAGTGAGCGAACAGGTGAGTCCAAATGGCAGCAGCGGGCATGGCGTGGGATGGCGTGGTAAGCAGAGAACAGGATCAGCAGGATTTCCAGAGTGAGTGAGCAGGTACTGACACGAGGACTGATAAGTAGTCAATGATCCAGCGAAGACTGATGGTCTGTTGGCAGCTTAAGAAGGCCTTTCTGATGAACCGATCTGCAACAGGTGTGGTGAAGCAACGCCCAGCGTATCCACCCCGGAGGGGCGGAGACACAGAAACCCATCGCCGTGATCCAAAGGATAAACAAAGACGCACAAACACACAGACATACACAAAAACCTCCCTGGGTTATGACAGAAAGTGTCAGTCAGGGCTTGGTCTAATCCCTGCAAGATGGAATGCATAACAGTCACTAATGGGTTCCCCAACGTGGGGTAGGTTAGCCTTCTTGGGGCTACTCTTTCTCTGGAAGATCTTCTTAGTTCTGTTTCTGTGTCACAATCACTTTGTCTCAAATCTGCATGCTCATTTCCACTGTCATTTCCACTGGCATCTTCCTTTCCATTTTCCATCCCTTTGCAGTGACTATGATTTTCGCTTGGAGTATTTACCGGCGAATCAGGAAGACTACCATCAGTTAAAACAGTTTCATGGACAGGCGTTTGCTCATTTTGTTCAACTTCTGAAGGTAGCATTGGTTGGAAAACTGTAGCCTCAGGGTTCAATGAAAATGACTGCGAACCTGGGCTTTCAATTTCACCTTCTGATTGTTCAGGTGTATTCTCTTCATGTAAAGCAGTTTGGGGTGGTATTTCAGAATCTGGATTTTCTGCTAATCCAGCATCCTCCAAAACTGGGTCTCTTGGTTCATAGTTTGTTTGGGTGTCGTTTCTCTCATGCTGGTCATAAGAAGAATAATACTGAATTCCATCCTCAGTATCAGGTGGGTCCAGTTCCTCCTCATACCCCAAATGAACAGGAAGCTGGGACTCTTTTTGTACCACTTTGGGTTTTGAGTTACCAGGGTTCACTTCCTCAAAGGTAGATGGCAAAAATCCACAAGGTAAAAGCAAATCCCGATGAAGGACTCTCTCAGGCCCATTCCCATTCTCGGGGACAACAACATAAACTGGTGAGTCTGGTATCTGCTTAACAACACAGTATATGGTCTCACTCCAGCGATCTGCAATCTTATGTTTGCCTCTGAGGCCAACATTCCTCACAAGGACTCTGTCACCTGCAGCCAGAGTGGACTCTCTCACTTTGTTGTCAAACCTTCTTTTGTTTTGTAAGGCTTGCTTTTGGCTATGCTCTGTAGCTAGCCCACAGCTTTCTGTTAGGCTTTCTGTTAGTTTTTTGACATATTCATAATGGGACACACTACTACACCAATCTGGGTTTAGCCCAAAGGCTATGTCTATGGGAAGATGCGGCTGACGGCCAAACATAAGCTGATAGGGGGAAAAGCCGGTGGTATCATTTTTAGTACAGTTGTACGCATGCACAAGAGGCTGCACAAAATCTTTCCACCTAGCTTTGTCTCCCTCTTCTAGTGTTCCCAGCATTTCAAGAAGGGTTCGATTGAACCGCTCCACGGGATTGCCACGTGGATGGTAGGGTGTAGTTCTAGTTTTTTTAACATGAAGCAGCGAACATAAGTCTTTAATGAGGGCGGACTCAAAGTCACGGCCCTGATCACTATGTGAGCGCTCTGGGAATCCATAATGAATGAAGAAATTGTTCCAGAGGGCTTTTGCCACGGTTTTTGCCTTCTGATCTGCTGTCAGGGCTGCTACTGCATATTTAGTGAAATGGTCGGTTATGACCAATATATTCTTTGTTCCTTTTCCATCTGGCTCAAGCGAAAGGTAGTCCATACAGACTAATTTCAAAGGATGACTGGTTTTAATATTTACCAGAGGGGCACTTCTTTCAGCTCGTGCTTTTCTTCGCACACACCTTTCACAGGTCTTGATCTTTGTGTTTACATCCAGAGCCATACGGGGCCAAAAGAACCGGGTGCGGATCAGATCCAATGTTCTATCAACACCCAAATGTCCAACAGCATGACAAAGCTGTTCAAGGGCTTGGTGTCTGAAGTTCATTGGGAGAACGAGCTGATAACAGGGTTTACACACACTGCACTTCTCCATGACCCTTTGAAAGGTACTTGGAGCATTTGTAACCCCCTGTGGCATTCTGTTAAACTTCCAGAATCCCATTGGCGTCACAAAAGCAGTTTTGCACTTATCTTCTTCCTCTACTTCCACCTGGTAATATCCAGACTTCAGATCCATAATGGAGAACCATTTAGAACCCGTCAAGACCGAGAAAGCTTCTTCTATGTTAGGCAATGCGTAGGCATCCTTGATTGTTTGGCTGTTTAGCTTGCGGTAATCAACACACAACCTAATGGTGCCATTCTTTTTCTTCACCACAACAATAGGAGAAGCAAATGGGCTCTCTGATTCTCAGATAATGTTAGCATCTTGGAGCTCTTTCAAGCGAAGTCTGACAGCCTCATAGTTGGAAAGATGGATTGGCCGAGGCCTTTGTTTGAATGGAGTAGGGTCGGACAATCTGATTCTTTGTTTGACTTCAGTGGTGTGTCCATAATCAAGGTCATTTAACGCAAAAACGTCTGACATTGAATGGAGTTTCTTGGTAACTCTCTCTTTCTACTCCTCTGGTAGGGGTGAATCAGAGAAATCGAAAGTGAGTTTACAAGAATCAGACGTTTGCATTGAACTGCATGCCGCAAGATTTGGTGCGAAGTGGGGTGATTCATCTTATGTACTCTTAGTGTCACTTACTGGCAGTGGTGTTACAGCCTTTGGAAGTGAGACCTCTGCTATCACGTAGCCCGCAGGCATTCTGATGTCGTGTGCAGTTTCATTTTTGACAAGGACAGGTAACTTCAAAGAGGAACGTGATGGACTTGTCATGATGTAGCTGCAAAACAGGAGACCAGCAGGTAAGTTTGACTGAGGAGGTTCAACTAAGCGAGTGGTACCCTCTGCTACTGGAACTCTTGTTATGTACCCATTTAACACTGCTCTTTCCCCTGCAGGAATTTTAACACACTTTTTGCTTTGCAGCTTGGCACTGCCAACAGTGCCATGTCTCTGGTTTATCCTAAACCTATGATACAAATGTCTGGCTAAAGGGGATTCATGACTGCACTTGGGTGGGTGAGCGATATGCTCATCCAAGGTCAGTGCATACCTTTCATACAGAGGGTCCAATACGTTCGTGCCTATTAGCAATGGAACGTGCATATTTGATCTGTGGTCAGGAACAACAAGTGCAAGTGTGTCTACTTTATCTGGTGTTCCTATGATATTCTCTGGGAAATCAATCGACACTTGGATATATCCCAGGTAGGGGACTTCCTGACCACCAGCACCTTCAAGATCTAAAAGGTCTTGTATGGGAAAGATGGGCTGGTGTGCAAGATGGTTGTCATGGAATGATTTTGAAATGGTTGTCACCTGGGACCCCGAATCGATTAGGCTGCTGCACTGGACTCCTTCAATAGTCACTGTGGCTATATGCTTCGGCCCTACTAATCCTTTTGGAAGTTTACTGTTACATAGCTCAGTTGCTTTGTGACTTTCACAAGTGGCTGGTGTGAAATTTTGGGTTGACAAGTGACATTTTTCTTTATTGGGTGCAGTCAGTCCCTCCACTGCGACACTTTCCTGTTTAAATGACCATAACGGTTTTGCCATTCATCCTGCCGCTCCTTTAACTCTCTGTACTTTTGGTCCACTAATGACTTGTTAGCTGGGTTTGCACATTCACGAGCAATATGCCCATCATTTCCACATTTGAAACAGAACCATGATTTTGGTCGTGGTCTAGGCATGATTTGCTGGGCTTCAGCCTCAGTTACTCCAACTGGGGATGGTTCAGGCTTTAGGTGTGTTTCTTTAGCACCTTTCTGTTTCCGCTGTTCTCTCTTTTTGGTAGGCTGCATTTTTAGTTCAGCTACCTGTTTCCTTAGGTCCTCTGTCTGTGTGATGTATGTCTGAAGAACACCAGTACTTGGTTCACAATTGGGAGTTGTCTCAGACACCAGCTGCACATTTACAGATGACTTGGTTTTTGTGCCCCTAAATGGCATTGCATACGATCATGCTTTGCAGCTCTCCTGTCTTCTTCTGTTCGCAAGTGCAACAAGTAGTCTGAAAATTTAGGGGGTGTGTCTGATTTAAGCTCTAATTGTAATGCAAGGAGTAGGGACTGATCCCAACATCCCCGCTGAAATTGTCTGATTAAGTGTTTGCTAGCATCTTTGTGTGTTACTCCACCTCTCTGTATGGCTGTAGTTAGCAGCACTTGCAGTCGCTGTAGAAAGTCAGAGGCCTTCTCACCTAGATTCTGGTGAGTGCTTAGAAAGCGTGCAAAGATCTCTTCTCCATCTTCAACTAGTCCATACGCTGATTCAAGAAGTTTGACATACTCACTGGGGGCTGCACATGAACCAAGCTGTCTCACTAAGTCAGAAGCGGGTGGGATGAATGAATGAAGGTTTTATTGCCATGTGGGTGAACAGGTTCACACATTGGAAATTGCAATTAACAAAGCACCCATCCAAGAATACAACAAACACAAACACAACACGGGGGGACAGGTGTCCTGAGGTTATGCAGCTGACTTGCAGCGCTACCTTTACAGTTCCCCGAAAAAGAAAACAACACACATCATGGGGTAGTTAGGTTAAAAAAAAGTCATCTGGTACAGTGCTCGAAAAGAGCACCATACCAGGGTCCAAAAAAACCACCTTAGCAAAGCATATTTGCACATTTAAAGCCAGAATAGCAGCGGTAGGTGAGGTCAGGTCAGGAGGGGATGCAGACGGAGACGAGAGGGTGGGGGCATTGTGGAGCCAGATGCCAGCTCCTAGCCAAAACAATTCGCTGATAGTGATGGAATTTCATCAGCGGCCGTGGTACACCAGATCCAGCTTCACAAATCACTTTCTAGCATTTTTCTTCGTTGCATGTCAACATTTGGGTTATCCTGCATCATAAGTTCAACATGGAGGGACCGTGTTTCAAAATCAACCTCATTGAGAGGCTTTGGAAACTTGCCTGAAAAGGGACAAAGCCATTTTGAGCTTTGGCTCTTTGTATTGGAGCTGTCATTCTTGATCACGTACTCTACAATAATTTTCTGAACTTCAGGAGGGTTAAGAATGTCCTTGTCTGAAGTTTTCTGATCATTCGATGTAGTTGGCTGAATCATGTTTGCCCAATGTTTTGCCTTTGTTCCAAAATTAGAGGTGTCTTGTTCTGTGAGGTCAATTTTAGTGCGTGTTCTGGGCAGTAAAGGTGTTCTGCTGTCATCAGATTCTGCTTCACTATTTGAGTTTAGGTGGTCTCCATGGCCAAAAGAGACTGAGGACCCAGCACGGGTGAATTGCTTAGGGGTCCGATTGACTTTGTAGACTACATCTACATGCCACATAATATTAGTATTCTCAGTGCTGGGGTAAAACGGTGGGAGGGTAGGAGCTAATTTTGTAACTGATTCTTCAGATTGAAACTCAACTAAAGCTTTTACACCAGAACTCTGGCCTGTTTGTCTTACCCTCAACACTTTGTTTACTGGCCCAAAAGTTGAACAGAACTCAAAAATCTGTTCATCTGTGTCAGATGCAGCAATACCTTCAACATACACACACTTCTTCATATCCATACCATACTCTGTTTCAAAATCCATGTTTGCATGCAATAAAATGTTTTGTTTCCCAAAAAATATAAACACTTGGACAAGGAAATGAACTGGGAATGTAAACCGGCAAAAAGATAAATTTAGCTTTAACTTCTCATTTTAAATCCACCTACTCCTCCTGGCTGGCTCGCCACAGAAATGGATGTCACGTGTAAAAAGCAGTAATACACGCACTCACTACTCTAGATCCTAAAGGAGGAGTATAGGTGAGATGAAATCAGACAATTGCTTGTAAGTAAACAAAGCCGGCATTTATTCAACAACCAAATGAATACCAAAAAATTAATAATTTCTTTCTTTTCCTGTAACTCTTTGTTCAGTTCAGTTCTTGTAATTCAGTCCATACACTTTATATATTCACCATGTATTGTCCTTTAAATCCTTCTTTACATTTGTTTCAGTCTTTTACCCAAAAAAAGGAGGATCCAAAAATGGATTATAAAATGTCCATAAAATAATAAAGAAAATAGCTCAGAGCTTCAAAAATATAAAACTACCCGGGTAATGTGATTTTGTGCACAATGTTTCAAGCTTATCTGTCTGTGATGAGGCTGGAATATGAATGGGTCCACTGTGGAGATGTTTTAGGGCATCCAGTACGTCTGCGGCTCGTCGACACAGTCGTAGCTCCACGTCTAACGAGTCCCAACTTGAATCACAAAAAAACCAACCTGCACAAGCAGGTGAACATTAACATCAATATCACTCTTTTCAGACAGAAAATAATAACACCAGATCTGGTAAAAATCATTCACAACTGCAACAATCTATGCAGCAGTTTACAGGTCATTACACAGTGTCATACTACTGCATCATGTATCACACATAGCACTAGCATGTACGCGGTAGTGTAACTGCCTACTTATGATCATTTCTTGTCATCGAGTTCTGTCCTACACATAGTTTCACACTTTCTCCGATTGGTTTTAAGTAATCATTTCACAATATAATGCAAACAAATACAATTACATCAAAACTTGTGGTATGGAGACTCAAGTCACCATAGCATCGCTAGCTTGGTTTAACTAATCGCAGTACTCTGATACACAAGTCATATACAACACTCACCGGAGAACAGAAATCAAAAGAACTGGACAAATCCTCGCTCTTCAGTACCTCTTGGGATCAGGTATGTCATCAAATGTCAAAAACTACAACTCTAATAACATTTTTCTTTACACGATCTCATCTCTCTGTACTCAGTGCTCTCTCTCGTCAGTAATGCGTCGGACTGACGTTTTTTCAAGATGGCGGTAAGTGTGTGAGCAGCACATACATCCCATCTAGAAGAAGAAGAAGAAGAAAGAGCTTTATTTGTCACATACATATACATGCAGTGAAATTCATTCTCTGCATTTAACCCATCACACACATGGAGTATGTAATACACACAGCACAGCATGGAGCAGGGGGCAGCCAAAGGGCGCCCGGGGAGCAACCTGGGGGGGGGGTGGGCTTGCTCAGGGACCCACAGTGATGCCAGCCCGAGGATTTGAACCAGGGTCCTCTCAGTGATGAAACCTCTTCTTCTCCCCTAGGCCACCACTCCACCATCTACTGGTGAAACACAGATACTACACCCAAAACAAAGAAAATAACTTTAGACCGATAATGTATCAACTTAGGTGGGTTACACAGAGAAATAGTCCAGATAAACAGAAATCGGATCGCTTCAAATAAGCAGTAATGAAAACCATCAAGTAAGAACCAAAAATGGTGGAGGAACCAGATACACAATAGTGGGGAAAAAACAGAATTTCTAAAGAGACATTTGGGGAAGTGGGAGAGGAACTTTTTTCCTGGGAACTCTACTAAATGGAAAGTTGAAGACTTTAGCATTGATATCTGTGACTTCAAAAGAAATCAGATTCCTTTAGATAACATTGTTGATAAATTTTATGAACAAACCAAATTGATACTGCTGAGATTTTACATTTCCACAGAAGAGGAAACAGCTTTCACATTTCAGTCCTCATCTGATGTGGATGAATATGGGAAAAAATTTCCTAACTGAGGATTTTTCTAGCAGGACGATTGAAAATGCTTCCCTTAGGCAGTATTATTAGAAAGCATTGCATCAATTTTCATTGTTATGCAGATGATACTCAGCTTTACCTATCAATTAAGCCAGATGACGCACATCAATTAGTTAAACTGCAGGAATGTCCTCTAATTGACCTCTAATTTCCTGCTTCTAAATTCAGATAAAACTGAAGTTCTTGTACTCGGCCCCACAAATCTTAGAAACATGGTGTCAACCCAGATACTTACTCTGGATGGCATTACTTTGGCCTCCAGTAACACTGTGAGAAATCTTGGAGTCATTTTTGACCAGGATATGTCCTTCAATGCACATATTAAACAAATATGTAGGACCGCTTTTTTTGCATTTGCACAATATTTCTAAAATTAGAAACATCCTTTCTTAGAGTGATGCTGAAAAGATAATTCATGCATTTATTACTTCTAGGCTGGACTATTGTAATTCATTATTATCAGGCTGTCCTAAAAGCTCCCTGAAAAGCCTTCAGATGATCCAAAATGCTGCAGCTAGAGTACTGACAGGGACTAGAAAGAGAGAGCAGATTTCTCCCATATTGGCTTCTCTTCATTGGCTCCCTGTTAAATCTAGAATAGAATTTAAAATCCTTCTCCTCACCTACAAGGTCTTGAATAATCAGGCCCCATCTTATCTCAAAGACCTCATAGTGCCATATCACCCCAACAGAGCACTTTGCTCTCAAACTGCTGGCTTACTTGTGGTTCCTAGGATACTTAAGAGTAGAATGGGAGGCAGAGCCTTCAGCTTTCAGGCCCCTCTTCTGTGGAACCAGCTCCCAGCTTGGATTCAGGAGACAGACACCCTCTCTATTTTTAAGATTAGGCTTAAACTTTCCTTTATGATCAGGTTTATAGTTAGGGCTGGATCAGGTGACCCTGAACCCTCCCTTAGTTATGCTGCTATAGGCCTAGGCTGCTGGGGGGTTTCCCATAATGCACTGTTTCTTTTCATTCACCTTATTTACTCTGTTTATACCCCACTCTGTATTTAATCCATCCATCCATCCATTCGCTTCCACTCATCCTGTTCAGTGTTTTTTTTTTTTTTTTTTAGCCTGTCATGTCTGGCATCTTTCACAATCGGAATGATGATCCGAATGCACTGATGTACCAAACATATTTGCTTTGACAAGAACAGCTCTATATGTTTCCTATAGGCTCTTCTTGTTAATGTTTGCAATTTTATTTTTATTTATTTATCTTTTTATTTAGTTATTCATGCCAAGTCTGACAGGCAACAAGGAAGGGGCAAGAACAAGAGGTGGGGGGGAGAAAAGGGGGGGGGGGGGAGAAAAGGAAGAAAGGAGATAGAAAAAAAATAAAAAAATAAAAAAATAAAAGGGGTTGATATACTCACACACACACACACACACACACACATCCATACACACACCCATATGCACCTACATATACACACACACACACACACACATACACACAAGTTTATTGTTTGTAGTGATGTGTGTGTATGCGCCTTTGTCATGCAATGTATTCGATAATGAGGGCGAGAAACTGCAACCATGCCCCCCGCGATCCAGAGGCAGATAGGGAAGGACCCAGGGGACCCAGGCCATCCACAGCACAGGAGCTCAGAAGACTTGGGGCCACACATCCCGATGGCAACCGCGTACACTCCCCAGAAGAGGAAGGAGGGAGGCTACAGACGGAACCCCCACAATCCAGGGGCTAGAGTCCAGAGAGCCAGAGACGACGGGCAGCCCACCCCCCCCCCGGCAGGCCGGCACCCCCAGCACGAGCCAGGCATGCGGCCCCCGAGGCCCCAAGCGCCCGAGAGCAGCCCGACACCCGGCAGAGCCCCCCCACGCGCCAAAGAGGCCCAAGCCACCCCCAGGCCACGGCCGCCAAGGGAGCAGGCCAAAAACCATGCCGAGACATCCGGCCACACATCCCGGGACCCACGGGCACCCACACCCCAGGGGCGGCAGTGACGACCAGTGGGGAGCAGCGTGGAGCGGTAGGGAGGGGTAACTCCCACCCTCCGTGTCCCACAGGTGCCAAGGCTCGGCAAGCCACCAACCCAGGCCCAGCTGTCCACACACACACACTCTCACAAGCACGCACGTACACACACACACACGTACCAGTCATTCCCTCATGTACACACACGCACATACACACGCACGCACATTCGCATGCACCAGTCACACACTCATGCATACGCACATGTAACATACATGGACACCTAATGTGGGAGAGCGGGTACCAGCACCAAGCCAGCGGCAACCCAGGGAAGCAGCCAACCCAGCCCCGAACAATGAGCCAGTCCCCATCCCAGGCGGGGTGCATGGAACCGGGGTGTGAGAAGGCCCGCCCGCCCCCTCCTCCCACTCAGCGTGTTGGGGGGGTGATGTGAATGTATGTACTGAGAAGAATGTGTATGGCTGTGTGAAAACTACAGTGCTTTTAAAATTGGAGGGACAGATGTAATATGAGCACTGAATAACAGCGCCCATCCACACTGTCCCCCCAAGGCCCTCAATGTCTAAAATGTAAATAAAATTGAGGTGCAGGCAGCAGTGAACAGACAAGTGGGGCCACCTCAGCAGTGCCACCCACTAACCACTGTGTGACACACCTGCCCCCCAAGGCCCTATATGTACTATGATGTGTTGTGAGCTGTATAATGCAATTAAAAAAGGAGGAGTGGGACATCACGCAGCACAGCGAGCAGAGCCGAGGTGATGGCCCTACTCACTGCAGCACGAGCCCCCCACCCCCGAGAACCTATGTGTGCATAATGTGATGTTAAACTGAGTGGGAGGAGGGGAGGGGCCAGGATAAATATGACCGGGAGGCAGAGGACTACCCCCCGGAGGAAGAGAGCCAGCTGTTCAGTGTTGCGGGGGGGCTGGAGCCTATCCCAGCTGTCATAGGGTGAGAGGCAGGGTAATCATTAGTTATTATTAATCTCTGTCTCTCTCCCCTCTCAGCAGATCACCCCCCCCTCCCTGAGCCTGGTTCTGATGGAGGTTTCTTCCTGTTAAAAAGGGAGTTTTTCCTTCCCACTGTTGCCAAGTGCTGCTCGTAGTCGTTTTGACTGTTGGGTTTTCTCTGTATTATTGTAGGGTCTTTACCTACAATACAAAGCGTCTTGAGGTGACTGTTTGTTGTGATTTGGCGCTGAAGAAGACAGATGTGTCTTCTTCAGTTTGTCAATATTTAAGTGGAGTACTTTGCAGACTTTTTCATGACCATTTATGGCTTTGAATTGAGTATAGGCAAATGCAGAAGACTGAAGAGTCACATAAGCACATAACAGTCACAGTCACATAAGCTGTGAATAAATTCAGCATTTCTTTGTTTAAAATGTTAACCTGAATGGATTATCTATAAATGGTTTCTAGCTCCGTTTGTCTTCAGCTAGGGGTCCACCCAGCCCACACATGCAGTCTATAAAGAAGCAACACATATTGTGCAGGTAAGGTGTGTCAGTGCAGGAAAACCTCACATACTGGAAAAATGCTAATTAGTGGAACAGTTTAATTTCTGAAGATGTAGCAGTTTGGGCATCTGTTTGAAAGATAGAAAAGATGAAAAAAGAACCCAATATTAAAAATTATTTAGGTAAGATTAAACGGGAGATTTGGTCTTCAAATTTACTTATTGTACATATTCAGTTTAATCGTGTCCCCGTTCTGCCACTGCAGCACAGCACATCATAATTTATTTACTGTGATGAATTATTTATCCTAGTTGTGTCATCATATACTTTCACCTATTTTGCACAAAAGTGAGCTAAGCGTAATCTATCGTCCTGCAATGTGTCTATCTGTGTACGAGCTTAGGTTCAGATAGCATACGGGTTTTCATCCACCTCAACTGCAGCTGCACATCTCTGACCACAGATGACCTATGCAATGATCGAAAGTTGATTGGTTGGCGAATGGGCCAGAATAGGCAAGGACGCAAACACCAGGAATCATGAATTAATCATATTATATTTAAATTTTAATTATATTAAAAAGAAATTAATATAAAGAAATAAACAAATAAGCAAAAAAGAAAATAAATTAAAAAATACATTTAAAACATCATTAAAGATTAAAGAGAGTGGCTACAGTGGACACCTTTCATTGTTTTTAACACCCAGTTTCAGCTTTTTGTTGCTTCGCTCTTCTTCGCAGCTGGCTGATGGACTAACAAGAGCACATAAAAGAGCAGCCCAGCAACAAACACTCTCCGCAGGCAGACAGGAAACCTGTGACTCCCCATGGACTGCCTACCCCTGCCACCCCTCCTCAAGCATCAAACAAGCAGTATTTGTATTCAGCCTGTGTCACAAACTGGCTCATAGTAGGTGACAAGGAGGTTGTCATGGTTCCCAAGTGCTCCTGGTAGATCGGCTTTTGTTTTCATAGTTTTGCTTTTCTTTTGGGGTGGCTGTGCCTCAGGAGCTAGAGCAGGTCATCTACTAATCAGAAGGTTGGTGGTTTGATTCCTGGCTGCTCCAGGCTGCATGCCAAAGTACCCTTGGGCAAAATACTGAACCCCAAGTTGCTCTCCGATGCAACCGTCAGAGTATGAATGTGTGTGAATGTTAGATAGTAAGCACTTAGTTGTAGAAGGAGGTGCTTGTATGAATGGGTGAATGCAAACATGTGTACAAAGTGGTTTAAGTGCTCAGCTAGAGCAGAAAAGTGCTATAGAAGAACTAGTCTATTGACCATTTTGTGGATATGTGGAGTGGTGTCTCAGCATAGGCAGGGCTTCCCTGGTGGCTCCACCTACTGGTCCATATTCACCTGTTGCAGGTTATTCATTACTCACATGTTTCTCATGGGTGCAAAAGAAGTGGTTCGGTCATCAGTAGCTTGTTGTATCAGCCAGATACTCATGTTGGCTCGTTTTTGACATTTTGCTCCTTTTCATGAAAGGACTAACCTTTCCCTGTGTAGCCCTTACCTGCTCAGAATCCCTTTTGGAGTTTGGTGTTGGTGAATGTGTGTGCAGAGCACACAGCCAGACAGCAGCCCCGACCCACCCACAGCTCTGCTCTTTGTGGTTTAATTACTTCTGTAAATAACCTCTGAAAAACTATTTCCAGCTTCCTGCATCATGACAGAACCAGCTGGCCAGTCGGCCTCAGCGGACACAGCCTCTCTCCAGGCGGCCCTCGTATCTCTTGGGGAGCAATGTGTCAATCCAGGCCAGTTTGTTTTCTCCTGTTCTCACTGGCCAAATGACAAAGTCCGCCAGTGGAAGTAGGGGCACTGGTAGGGAAGCAGTTTTGATTCATCCACCCTACCTTATCTCATGATTCTGAGGGTTCAGCATTTATTCCCATGATAGTTATCAGTAGTTCTTACTTTCAGTTCATCTTTGTATTTTTGTTACTCCTTACATTGTATCTTGGTTTTCAGCCTAATCAATGGCTCGCTTTCAGTTCACCTCTGCTGTCTATGTGTCTGCATTTGGGTCCTCATTCCTCACACTCCATTCCAGAAAGCAGTGCTCTACTCACTGTAGTAAATGGTAAATGGACTAGTTCTTATATAGCGCTTTTCTACTCAGTATGAGCACTCAAAGCGCTTATACAACACGTTTTACATTCACCCATGCACTCCCATTCATACAAGCACTTCCATGTTTACTAAGCTAAGTGCTTTTAATTAGCTAACATTCACACACATTCATACTCCGACGGGACGGTCGGAGAGCAACTTGGGGTTAAGTATCTTGCCCAAGGATACATTGGCATGTAGCCCGGAGTAGCCAGGAATCGAACCACTGACCTTCCGATCAGTAGGTGACCTGCTCTACCTACTGAGCTACAGCCACCCCAACTGAGCTACAGCCACCCCAACAAGTGTAAGTGAGTATATAGACAGACCTCCTTAATGACATTCACACACCTACTGTAGCAGGAGTAGAGTATAGGAACAAGGGGGCTGACTCTCCTATCACTGGGGGTGAGGTCTGTAGGATTCAACCTGAGTTCCTGAAGGCTCTGGATGTTGTAGGACTGTCTTGGTTGACAGACCTTTGCAATGTCACATGGAGATCTTGGGTAGTGCCACTGGATTGGCAGATTGGGTGGTGGTTCACATCTTCCACAACGGGGACTGGAGGGTGTGCTCCAGCTTTTGGGGAGCCTCCCCAGGAAAGTCTAGTCCAGGGTCCTGGAAAGAACAGTTCATCCATTAGTTGAACCTTGGATTCAAGAGGAACAATGTGGTTTTTTGTCCTGTCATGAGACGCTGGACCAGCTCTTTGTACTCTCAAGGATATTTGAGTGTGTGTGGGAGTTTGCCCATCCAGTGTACATGCAGGGTATCCTGTGGGGGGTGCTGCGGTAGTATGGAGTGTCTGGCTTGTTGTTATGGGCCAATCAGTCTGTGTACGAATGCAGTGATTAAGTCATCCAGATTGTCAGTTGTAATCGTTTCTGGTTAGTGTTGGACAAAAGGGCTGCCTTTTTCTGTGCATAATTCTGTTCATAATTTTTATGGAGAGAATTTCTAGGCATAATCTAGTGGTGGAAGGCTTCCACCTTGATGGCCTCAGAATCTCGTTTTGCGGATATGTGGTCCTGTCGGGTTCATCAAGCGGTGGCCTCCAGTTCACACTGGAGGGGTTCACAGCCAAGTGTGAAGCATCAGGTAAATTAGTACCTCCAAGTCTGAGGCCATGCCAGAAAAGGGTGGGCGGCCCATTCCAGATCAGGGACAAGTTGCTGCCCCAGGTGGAGGAGTTGAAGCATCTCGGTGTCTTGTTCACAAGTGAGGGGAGAAGGGAGCAGGAGATTTAGGCTGTGGCTGTAGTGATGCAGCTGCTGCACCAGTCCGTCATGGTGAAGTGAGAACTGAGCGTAAAAGCGAAGCTGTCAATTTACTGGTCGATTTATGTCCCTACCCTCACTTATGGTCACAGACTTTGGGTAGTGACCAAAAGAATGAGACTGTGGATACAAGCAGTGGAAATGAGCTTCCTCCAAAGGGTGGCTGGCCTCTCCCGTAGAGATATGGTGAAGGGTACAGTCATTCGACATGGGCTCAGAGTAGACTACTCCGCCACACTGAAAGAAGTAAGTTGAGGTTGTTCGGGCATCTGACCAGGTTGCCTCCTGGGCACCTCTTGGGTGAAGTGTTCTGGGCATGTCCTACCAGGAGGAGGCCATGGACCCAGGACACTGGAAAAATTATAACTCTTGGATGACCTGGGAATGCTTTGTGTTCCCCCAGATAAGCTTGAGGAGGTGGCTGGGAAGAGGACAGTCTTGGTTTCTTTGCTTTGGCTGCTGCCCCCATGACCCGGTTGGATAATCAGAAGAAAGTGGATGGATGAATCTAAGATTATTCTATCACTTTTAATAATAACAACAAGAAGGAGAAGGTTCTTTGAGCTACTCCCTTATACCCCGAGTTTTCACAGATTTTACTTCGAATGCTCTTCCTGTTTCAGCTTGTTGCTTGTGATTGACACAGGGCACACTAGCATGTGACCACTGAGACTGTTTATTTTTTTGAGTCTCCTCCCAGTCTCAGATTGGGGTTTGTTCACACCTCCACACTACAGAGCCCCTCTTTACTAACAGCAATAAAAAGAATTTTTTTTTCCTTTTTTTTTTTTTAATTTAAAGTGATTGTTTTATTTAAATATGCCTATCAAGTCACTTTGTATTGCCACATGAAGTAGCCTAGTGGTAATTGAGTTTATGGCTGAGTGAGGGTATTATAATATTTAATATTCAAAGTATCATTAACTTGTTATCAATGGTGACAATTCTAGTAAAAATATTGCAAGTTACTGTTTAATCAGTCTCTACAAAAAGATATCCACGGGGTGGGATAAAAGCATCAGGAGACAGGACAACACACAGAGAGAAAGCAGAGTTTAATTCCATGTAGCAGTGGGGTATAAATACATGATGATTGCAAAGAGGGGAGTGGAGAAAAATGTTCAGTCCATCATGGGAAGCAGTCTGAGTCTATTGCAGCATAAATAAGGGGGGAGTTCACCTGATCCAGCAATAACTATAAGCTTGATCAAAAAGGAAAGTTTTAAGCCTAATCTTAAAAATAGAGAGGGTGTCTGTCTCCTGAATCCAAGCTGGGAGCTGGTTCTGTAGGAGAGGGGCCTGAAAGCTGAAGGCTCTGCCTCCCACTCAGGAAACTGAAAACAGGTGGGTTTTTGTTGCTCCAATGCAAAATCAATCAGGATTTAAATATCTGATATTTGACATTGCAATTAGAGGGTAGCTTGAGTGAATGAGGCATTTCTTATAAAGTGCTTTGGGTGCTCAAAAGAACAGTAGAAAAGCACTACATAGAAACAAGTCCATTTAACATTTTAAGTTAAAAATGGAAAATTTGATGCTGGAAATGTATTTCAGGGTTTTCTCTTGTATGTGATTGTGTAATGAAATATATATTCTATATCTTCTATGCACACAGATATTTTTCTCTTTTGACAAACAAACATCTTCTTCTCTAAAAATGTGATTACAAGTAGTCTATGGCATTGCCTGTGCTGCTGTCTCACATTTGCATGAGTACATTTTTAAGCTCATATTTAAAAATATTAGGGCTATCGATCAATTCAAATATCTCATCATGATTAATCGCATGATTGTCCAGAGTTAACTTGTGCTTGATCGCAGATTTTGCATTCTTAATGTACCATAACAGGATATTGTTCATGTTTCTAATATCAGCAGGGGAGTGAACGAATATAATTGCTTTATCCAAATGTATGTTTATTATTATCTTATTAAAGGTATAGCATGCTCATAAAATATGCCGTACTTTTGGCATATTTTATGAGCATGCCATAAGTGTATACTCTCACACAACGTAATTGTGTTTAACCTAACATGGACAAAAATTAAGAATCAAAAAAACATCCCCATCTAAGTAGGATCAAAACAGGCAGACACAACAACATCAATTAAAAAATGAATTGTACGGACGTCTCCAATGACAGCTATCCACCATGGTCTGCCTTTGGTGACAGAGAGGAGGACTCTCTGCCTCAGCTGTGTGCTTGGCCATGAAGTGGTATTTGAGACTCGATGTACTACGGCGGTAAGTCGTGTCACATTGACAGTAAATACAAATAACTTTGGTCTGCTCAAGAGAACCATTTGGCAGAGCTTTAAAAGCTGAACTTGCCATTCTTTATCCATTTGTGCTTATGACAGTACTGTTGCCCAAACCACAGGGGTGGGCCTAAGGTCTGTGACCCTAGGCCCCACATGTGTTATTTGCACATTAAAGAAAATAGAGGTGTTTAAAGGAATTCCCTTTAACTCTTTGTTATCATGTTAACTTTGACAGCCCTAAAAAAAATTTTTTAATTACATATTTTGACACATTAATTGAAAGTGATATACTGTATTAATTCAGAATTGGGAGATGTTATTTCATGCAACATCTCATCTGTCCTCTAATCTCCTGTCTGTACTTTTGAAATTAGGATCTATTTTGATCAATTCGGATCTAAAATTATTATCTAAACTCGAGCTCTCGTGCTTAGAATTAGTATAATGTTCTTAACCTCTGCATGTGATTTTTTTACAGCTAGCTTTAATCCCAGATGAAGCAGAGCAGCAGACAGCTTGAGGGGTTTAGCCTCACAGATGGTGACGGTATGGAGAGACTGTGGTCTTTCCTCAGAGTCACAAAGGAGATGAGTCCATCTCACCATCTGGACTGGCTTACTGATGCTCTTCTGCACTGTACAGAGGAAATCAACTGACCAAGGTTTTTCCGGTGCTGTGTAATGAAATGTATATTTTATATCATATGTGCACAGAGATATTTTTCTCTTTTGGCTGAGGTTCTGCAGAAAAAATGACCATTCTTGTTCCAATGTTTCATCAAAGAGGCAGCAGGTAAACATGCACATCTGAAGAAGAATAAATGTGAACTCTAGAATTTAATGTTCCTTCTTCAGGTGCATGTTGTGTGTAGTATGTACATTATGTTTGTTTTACTGTGATTGTTTTTCTGCCTGATGTTGGTTTCTGAGCAAGAATGGAGAGCTGGAAGAACATGCAGACGGACCTCACCATTTTATGACTGTTTGCTCAGGTGTACCACAGCACTTACAGGCTGCTATTATCTGAATATTTGTGTTGTAGTTTTTTTAATATATACTTGTAATATACTTGTATACACAGGAAGAAACACAGCAAGCAAGCAGTACAGCTCACTGATGTCTAACAAGTGTTTAAAAGGAGAAGGAGTGTTCTTTTATACATGTAGAAAAAAGGTGGAAGAATCTGAGTTGAACCTCCAGCCTCCTGCTGCAGATGTTGACTGTGACTCAGAGGCCAACTGGTCAACAAAGCTAGAACTGAATCAGCAGTCCTCCTCCAGTGTAAAAGAAAATATCCAGATAAAGTGCTGTGGATCTGGGGATAAACCTGAGGTACTATTAGAGACAGAGCGACTGTCTGAGCCATTACAGCCTTTAACTAGAGTACTTTTAAAGAGAGAAAATTTTAAAAGACAAAAATTAAGATCCAACTTTTCCCATAATACACACGAATTGCTGCATTTGTGTTTTCAAACTTTTCCTCAGATGAAACAAGTGACAAAAGAGTATGCCTCCACAGATGTACGTGTTCCCTGCAACAATCAGCATCTGATCCCTGTTGGTCTGTGTGCTTCAGCTTTGACAAGTATAGTACTGATAAGTAACTTACCTAACCATACAGCAGTCACTCTAAACACATGCCATCCACTTTCTAACTACCTGGTGACCTGCTGCCAGTCATTTTAGAAACCACGTGGTAACAGGATTTAACACTCTGTTTCCTCTTTTCCCCCTCAGTGGTAAATGGACTGGTTCTTATGTTGCACTTTTCTACTCTACTTGAGCACTCAAAGCACTTTATACAATATGTCTTTATTCATCCATTTACACAAGCACTTTTTCTATGCCTAAGTGCTTTCTATCTAAACTTCACACTCCAGTGAACGCATTGGAGGACAAGGAACTGAACCACCAACCTTCCAATTAGTAGATGTCCTGCACGACCTCCTGACCTACAGCCACCCAGAAGAAGATGAAGTTTCAAAGAATCTTAAAAGACAAGGGATTGATGCCTTGCACATGGAGATTCGTGCAGCCGACAGAAGCGCATACTGTAACAGGAAATGAAAACCGTAGCTGAGCACGTCCATTAGCAGCATGGCATCAGTGACTAAGAGCAGCCTGGTGTAAACGCTGCTCTAATCCGCTGGAAGGAAAACTGCACCAATGTACTGTGACGTTTCACCAACATGTGCCAGACACTTTCCCTGCATTCATGGTTACATCACCAAAGAGAGCTCCTGTTTTTCCCATCAGTGATCACGATGATTATGAAGATGGCAGAGAGAGCAACTAAGATTGTAAAAGTCTGTGACCGTGGGTGTTTTTCTGCTTCCTGCATCTTATGCGTATGTTTGTATGTTTTGTCATTTATTTTTTTGGACTTATTTGTTAATAACAAAATTCACCAAACATAAACAGTTTATGTTCTGTATGTTTTCATTTTTACTAACAGCACTCTAACTGACAATTTAACTGCAATTAAGAGAACAAACTTTTTAGAAGTTGTTGATTCAATGACTTTATAAAAACTTTAAGTAGTCCAGTGTAGCCAATTTTTGAATTAGATTAGATTAGATTAGATTAGATTAGATTAGATAAAACTTTATTAATTCCTTTAAGAAGATTCCATCAGGGAAATTACAGACATTAACATTTACCACATTGTACCTATACAGCACATTTTTTTATGAGACAGATTTGTAACTGAGGACTTGCTCTCTATAAGTTTTTCAAATGTAAAAGAAGTGTAGAAATGCTGCTAAAATAAACTGAATTCTAGCTCACATAATGGAAGATACTGCTTTTGATTTTTTATGTTTAGGTTGAGGTCATGTCCTGGTGTATTTTGTAATCATTGGTCTTCCTGTATTCTGTTCAGTTTACTTGCTGCCTCTGTCAGTTTTCTCTCCTTTGTTAATGACTGTGATTTGGTGTATATACTGACCCGCTTTCCTTTGTTCCCTGCCACATCATATTAGGTTTTTCAGTGTCAAGTTAGTTTTTACTCCTGTTTCATTTTGAGCACTGTATGTAGGACCTTTGTAGACTGTTTTATGGACTGCTTGATTTTCTGTTTTAACCACTGCCTGTTTTTGACTACAGATTTTAATTTTTAACTTTTACCCAGTCTCTGTGTGTTCTGCAATTGGATCCTGTTCTTCTGCAAAAGGTTGGGGGTGAGAAGATGGAGAGAGGACAAAACACATGCTGTTGAAGAGAGCTGGAGATTTATAACTAATGATCAAATGCTGAGTGGTGGATAAACAGAATGAAAAGAAGTGAATGAAGAGGTAACAGTTAATGCATCATGGAACCCCCCAGCAGCATAGACCAATCGCAGCATAACTAAGGGATGGTTCAGGGTCACCTGATCCAGCCCTAACTATAAGCTTTATCATAAAGGAAAGTTTTAAGCCTAATCTTAAAAATAGAGAGGGTGTCTGTCTCCTGAATCCAAGCTGGAAGCTGGTTCCACAGAAGAGGGACCTGAAAGCTGAAGGCTCTGCCTCCCATTGTACTCTTAAGTATCCTAGGAACCACAAGTAAGCCAGCAGTCTGAGAGAGAAGTGCTCTGTTGGGGTGATATGGTACTATGAGGTCTTTGAGATAAGATGGGGCCTGATTATTCAAGACCTTGTAGGTGAGGAGAAGAATTTTAAATTCTATTCTAGATTTAACAGGGAGCCAATGAAGAGAAGCCAATATGGGAGAAATCTGCTCTCTCTTTCTAGTCCCTGTCAGTGTGAATTACAATAGTCCAGCGTAGAAGTAATAAATGCATGAATTAGCTTTTCAGCATCACAATATTGTGCAAATGCAAAAAATCAGTCCTACATATTTGTTTAATATGTGCATTGAAGGACATATCCTGGTCAAAAATGACTCCAAGATTTCTCACAGTGTTACTGGAGGCCAAAGTAATGCCATCCAGAGTAAGTATCTGGTTAGACACCATGTTTCTAAGATTTGTGGGGCCAAGTACAAGAACTTCAGTTTGATCTGAATTTAGAAGCAGGAAAGTAGAGGTCATCCAGGCCTTAATGTCTTTAAGACATTCCTGCAGTTTAACTAATTGATGTGCGTCATCTGGCTTCATCTGCATAGCAATGAAAATTTATGCAATGCTTTCTAATAATACTGCCAGTGTAGTGTAGACAGAACTGGTCCTAGCACAGAACCCTGTGGAACTCCATAATTAACCTTAGTGTGTGAAGAAGACTCCCCATTTACATGAACAAATTGGAGTCTATGAGATAAATATGATTCAAACCACTGCAGTGCAGTACCTTTAATACCTATAGTATGCTCTAATCTCTGTAATAAAATGTTATGGTCAACAGTATCAAAGCTGCACTGAGGTCCAACAGGACAAGAACAGAGATGAGTCCACTGTCAGAGGCTGTGAGATGATCATTGGTAACCTTCACTAATGCTGTTTCTGTACTGTGATGAATTCTGAAACCTGACTGAAACTCTTCAAATAAACCGTTCCTCTGCAGATGATCAGTTAGCTGTTTTACAACTACTCTTTCATGAATCTTTGAGAGAAAAGGAAGGTTGGAGATTGGCCTATAATTAGCTAAGACAGCTGGGTCAGTGATGGCTTTTTAAGTAATGGTTTAATTACAGCCACCTGTGGTACATAGCTAATTACTAAAGATAGTTTGATCATATTTAAGACTGAAGCATTAATTAATGGTTGGACTTCTTTGAGGAGTCTAGTAGGAATGGGGTCTAATAGACACGATGATGATGATGATGATGATGATGATGATGATGATGATGATACTTTATTGATCCCACAATGGGGAAATTACAGTTAACAGAACACCCATCCAAGAAGACAAACAGAACTGTGGGGCTGACTGAAACTCCCTCCTCAGCTAACAGTTCTGATAAGATGTAGAGTTCATCAGCAGCTAGGTCAGGGAGATCAGTCCAACAAAGGTCAGAAGAAGACAGGACGGCGGGGGCGTAGAGCATCTGTTTACAAACATCCCGGAGACAATCTGATAAGCGGCAGTCCAAGAACGCCAGGGAGCCAAATTCCTGATTCTACGGCTTGTTTTGGTACAGACTGTACTGATTCATTTGTCGACAGCCTTCAGTCTTTATGGCACCTCTCTGTGGCAAAAAATCCAATTAATCCGAATCTTCTTGGTTTGTTCCTTCACCGTGCAGAAACAGATACATACATCTCCAAGATCTTACCCCTCCAAATCAGCTCCAGATATACAGAGTCTGAGTTTGAGTCTGTACCTTCCCACGTTCCCGTCATAAGCAGCCTTACCAAGGCCAGACAGCTGCCTAGACTTCCTGAATTGTAACGACAAGCCAGGTATCTCCAGGTCCAATTCGGAGAAAACCCAGTGTCAATAAGCCAAATGTGTGTGTATTCCATTGACAATACGGCCAGGCACGTCATCTTCCACACCACACAGGAATCCATAACGTAGCCAGCTGGAATGTCAATTGATAAGAGGGAACAGAGTTCTCCTTCCCCCAATCTCCTCATGGTGAAAATTTGATCAAAACAATCACATTGACCAACCAGCTGACCAGATCCATAATTATAAATTCCAGTTCAGAAGTTGTGTGAAGAGAAGCTCTAAAGCAGCAAAGCAGGGGAAAAAGGAAGGGCTGGGAGAGAAGAAAAGTGCGACCATCTCCGCTGAGAGCTGAAGATGGTTTGCAGGAAGTAACTATTGAAGTTACCTCAGAAAGATCAGTTGGAGAGAAAGAGCCTAACTAAATATCAGTAGTATTGTAAGTACCTGTACATAAAAATATGTCTGTGAGATGGTTATGAATAATTTTTTTCTCTAATGGTTAAAATTTTATTTGTGAAGAAATTTGTGAAGTCATTACTAGTTACGTTTACGAAGCAGTGGCACAACCGCTCTATGAATACAATACAGCAGACGGTGATGGTGTAGAATTTCGCTAGTCATTGTACTAGTCATTGTGCTAACGTACCTGCTAATGTTTCCTTGTTCGGCTGTGAGAATTAATCTGATGTTCAACATTTGCTCCACATGACTTTTCTCCCAGGTTATTTGTGCCCCACCTTGGGGCTTACCCCACAGTTTGAGAAACACTGCCCTAAAGCAAGCACTTGGTGACAGTGGGAAGGAAAAACCTCCTTTTTACATGAAGAAACCTCCAGCAGAACCAGGCTCAGGGAGGGGCAGTCATCTGCTGTGACTAGCTGGGGCTGAGGGGAGAGAGACGTGACAAAAGACATGCAGTGGAAGAGAGACAGAGAGTCAAGGAAATTCAGTTTTATACAGTGACTTCATTGTCATAATTATCCCAGCAGTGTGTCACTGTACTTAAAGGATGCCTTTTTATCATTGGATTATTACTTCCATCCAGCCATCCATTCTCTTCCACATACCCTGTTCAGGGTCATGGGGGAGCTGGAGCCTATCCCAGCTATCATAGGGCGAGAGGCAGGGTACACCTGTACAGGTCACCAGCCTGTCGCAGGGCCAACACAGAGAGACAGACAACCATCCACACACACATTCATGCCTATGGGCAATTTAGAGTGAGCAATTAACCTAACCCCAGTAACTGCATGTCTTTGGGATGTGGGAGGAAACCCACACAGACACGGGGAGAACATGCAAACTCAACACAGAGAGGCCCGGGCCAAGGTGGAATCAAACCCAGACCTTCTAAATGTCATTGTAGCTGTGAGGCAGTAGTGCTAACCACTGGGCCACTGTGCTGCCCCGTGATGAACTATTACCTTTTAAACATATATGTGGTCAAGTTTTAGAGTTCTTTATTTCAAAGCAGGCACTATGAAGGGTCATCATATTGGCATTAAGACTAAAACAATGATATTAATAAAATGTCAATAAATAATATTTAAGCAGGCCTGTACAGGTCGCAGCAGGCTGGCGACCTGTACAGGGTGTACCCTGCCTCTCGCCCTATGATAGCTGGGATAGGCTCCAGCCCCCACGTGACCCTGAACAGGAAAAGCGGAAGAGAATGGATGGATGGATGGATGGATGGACTGTCTCTCTTCCACTGATATTTACAGTACCAGTCAAATGTTTGGACACGGGTGACTGTGTATATTAGAAAATCTGAAGAAAAATATGCTGTTATGCTATTCATAATACTGTTAATCAAATTCATGTTTAACGTTTTGTTCCTTTTGCATATTAATTATACTCAAATGGAGGTGGTGAAAGTGACTGTACAAAAACATACCAAAGCAATTACATGCATTATTGCTCTGTCATCATAAATAATGAGCCTAATCCCATGTTATCAGAGCACGTCATTTTTCTTCCAAGTCTTCACAAGAAAATTACCTCACAATGCTAAGACTTTTTTCTGTTTTGTTTTGTTTTGTTTTTAGGGGGGGTGTCTCTGTTCATCCTTTTTTTCTTTTATAATTGAAACTGGAACCAAAAATACTCTTCTTCACAAAATATAATACTGACAATCCAGGACATTATTGTGTGATGCCTAGGGTTAGATTTAGCAATTCAGACTTCAAATGTCTTCCATATTGTGCGTACTGAATCTTACAAATACCTATAAAACTGTATTAAAAGTAGATTTTTTATTTCATATTCAATATCAGTCTTTTCATTTTATAACCACTTACCCACCCAAAGTTTTGGTGAGGCTGGGTTCTATCCTTGGATCTTTGAGTGAAAGGCAAGGTACACCCGATCAGGTCTCCTGTCCATCATAGTTATAGTCAACATTTGGTTCAAAAACATAAATGCAAAATAAAACCAAACTAGGCTCCTTGCATGAAAATGAAAACATTCATGTCTCTGAAATAAGCATAGCTGTTCACATTCATCATTAAACTTTTATTTGTTCAGAGAATTGTGAACTTCACATTGTGTAGCTGGACAGCACCAGCCCTCCGGGCACAGCCCAAAGAGAAGTCACTGGCCTTCCTATCTATAGACCTACCACCTGCAGGAGGCATCGTAGGGGTCAAGTGCAATGCGTGTCAGGCGGTGGCCAAGGGCAAAGGCCCTGCCGGACCAATCGCCGGCTATCGAGACTGGCCATTGGGACATGGAATGTCACCTGTCTGGTGGGGAAGGAGCCTGAGCTAGTGCGTGATGTTGAGAAATACCAACTAGATATAGTCGGGCTCCCCTCAATGCATGGCCTGGGTTCTGGAACCAACCTCCTGGAGAGGGGATGGACTCTGTTCCAGTCTGGAGTTGCCCTCAGTGAGAGGCGTGGAGCTGGCATGGGTATTTTTATATCTCCCCAGCTTGCTGCCTGTACGTCAGGGTTTTCACTAGTGAATGAGAGGGTTGCTTCCCTGCACCTTCTGGCTGGGGAACTGGTCCTGACTGTGCGCCAAATGACAGTTCAGAGTACCCATCTGTCTTGGAGTGGGGGTGCTCTAGTGTGCTCCATCCGGTGACACCATCGTCCTGCTGTGCAACTTCAACGCTCATGTCTGTAGTCACGACACCAGCCTTTCCAGTGGTACCTTTTTCTCCACAAAGAACCTTTTCACAGCGTTGTCAGCTCCCTTCTTGTTGTCTTCAGCGGCAGAGTGTCAGGAGTTCTTCTTTTGTAGAGAAATCATCAAACACCATCCGGATTAACATTATCAGTTGTGATGTACTGCTGTTACCCACAGACTCGTTCCACTGGATGCTGAACCACTTACACTTAATTAGATCCTAGTCCAGCTGCTCTGTCAAACTCTCGGACATCGTGGACACTCTTCCAACCATCGTGCTCACCCCCAGTTGGACATCGGAGAGCGTGGAGATGACATCGGAACCGTTCTTCTCATCTTTGAAGAGAGTGTTTGCAATTATCATCATTGCTCCTTTCAACACCTCCCATTGGAATAGGCTTTCTTGCGCTTTATCAAAAAATGTGCAGCTCTAAATGAAGCTTCAGTTGCTTTTTGTGACTTTTTTACTGGCCTCGTGAAAAAAGACTGCTGTTTGGTCAAAGCTCCCTTTAACTCATGGGCTTTGTCTGCCTGTATCGTGCTGCCAGGGTAGTTATCATGGAAGTTTGCATGACATGTTCTGAAGTGTCTCTCCACATTGTGCCACGTTGCCATCACCACAGTTGCCACAAATAAGACATACACACTTTTCCTTCATTGTTGTGAAAAAGAACTCTTCCAGTCACAGTGAAAATGATAATGTGACAGTGTGGTCTTTCCCATAAAATAATGTAAGAAAATGTAATCGACAACGCCACCGGAAGGGGAAGAAAAAAATATCACCTTTCCGGAATATTAATAAATTAATATCTAAAAATTCACAGGTTCGAAAAATTACACCAGGGCCAGAGAGAGTTCTCAACTTTGAGCAAAACTTTATTTGACAATGGTAAAAGAAAGAAAACAACAACCATAAAATGACTGGGTTGCAATAACACTTGCGCATCAATTAAACAAAAACAACAAAATATGGACTTACCAGCAGCGAAGAGGGACCCTAACAAAACACAACACCGCGCCGTGACTTCATCCAGTGCAGCACACGACAACTGTGACAAAAAGCAAAGACTCCCACCACCTGAACACGGACCCTCTGGCCACTGGCTCGTCCAATACTAAAAAGAAAAGAACACAGTTAAAACATATACAATTGAGCGCAGTGGTTAAAATGGCAGCCTAGTTACAATAAAACACACACACTACAGAAACACAAACAATAAAAAACCAATTAAAAAGAAGTCCAAAAGTAGAATCAATTAAAAGAAACTCCAGTATTCCAGACTCATACCCCAAGTCCAACACTACTGACTCTTAGGGTGGCCAACTTGGCGTTCTACTGGCACACCACCCTCACGTGTGGACAACAGTGATTCGGAATACAGTTCAAGTCCTCCTCCGGGAAAACAGTCTTCCTCCGGCAAAACAAGCTTCCGTAGGCAAAACAGCCTCCGTAGGCAGAACAGCCTCCGTAGGCAAAACAACAGCATGTCCCTCAGGGAACTAATCCCACGGTTGGGATTAAAAGAAGCATGGCACACTTAACTCACCAACACAGGTGTCCGCGATGAATAACCACAGTCGCGCTACCGACCTATTAATGGCTGCTCCTGCATTCAACAGCTAGCCTGCCATGCTATCATGATCACTCAGTAGGTTAACCAATTCCTGCGTAGCACAAAGGCTGCCACTCTTCTACACCATTCACCCCGAGAAAGGCAAGTGAGAGGAATCCCACTACTCATGTGCCGAGCGTCTTTATCCTGTCGCAGACACCACCTCGCAATTAACTTCAGGTGTGCAGAAATGGGGCGAGCAACAGGAGGGGGAGAGAAAGAGAAAGCTAGCCAGCCTGGTCACAATAAACTTTCTTTCGCTTTCCTGCCATATTTTTCTTTGGGGTAAAAACCGCATCTAGCTCCCCTTTGTAGCTGCACCAGCTTTCTTACCTCTGTAAATTGAAAGACAGGACTTGTATTACGCACAATGTTGAACTTTGACCCCAGACAAGGTCCATGTTTATATATACATTTTTTTTATTTAAATTGCATATTCAATATTGCCATTTTCAAATCTACATTAATGCAACTGTTATTTGTTCAAAAACAACAACCACACAATTAATTAAAATTTTAGATGACTTAGTGCTATTTCTAAGACATGTTCTGCAGGCAACACACATGGTCCATGCCAGCAAACAGGTGCCCGCGGGCACAGTGTTGGTTACCTCTGCTGTAGGAGGTGCTGGGGAAGTATAGGGAGTCTGGCTCATTGTTGCGGGCCATTCAGAGCCTTTACAACCGCAGCAACAGCTTGGTTCATATTGCTGGCAATAAGTTGGACTTGGTTCCTGTGGGTGTTGGACTTCGCCAGGGCTGCCCTTTGTCACCGATTCTGTTCATAATTTTTATAGACAGAATTCCTGGGCGTAGCCAAGTGTCAGAAGGCTTCTGCCTTGGTGGCCTCATAATCTCATCTCTGCTTTTTTGAGGATGATTCGGTCCTGTTGGCTTCATCAGGTGGTGGCCTCCAGCTTGGAGTGGAGCACTTCACAGCCAAGTGTGAAGCGGCTGGCATGAGAATTAACACCTCTAAATCTGAAGCCATGGTCCTCAGCCGGAAAGGGTTGAGTGCCCACTATGGCTCAGGTGGAGTAGTTTTAGTAGCTTGAGGTCTTGTTCACGAATGATGGGAGAAAGGAGTGGGAGATTGCCAGATGGCTTGGGGCTGTGTCTGCAGTCATGCACCAGTCTGGGGAGATGGAGGTCTGGGCTTCTCTGCTTAGGCTGCTGCCCCCATGACCCGGCCCCGGATAAGCGGAAGAAGATGGATGGATGGATGGATGGATGGATGGATGGATGGATGGACAGCACCAGGGATTAACGTGAGTCACACTTACTAAAGAAGCTAAAGAAGCTAAGTGCACACCGTGAGTGCCTGGCAGGATCCGATCAACAGAACCCTAATAGGTTTCATCAGGAATTCAGTGGGGATGTGGGGAAAAATACCAGAGAACACTAGAACTTTAAGCTGACTGTATAAATCACGTGCAGGATCTATTAAGCTCTGTCTCAACTGCTGTTCTGCATAGGCCAGAAGCCCCTCAGTCATTAACAAGACTGGTTACAGATGGAGTCGAGTAAATATTAGCACTCTCCTTTAAAATGATGACATCAAGCTATATGCCAGGACTGAACAAGATATTGATTCACTGATCCACACCACTATGATCAACAGCAACAACATCGAAATGTCATTCAGACCGGAGAAGTGGAAGGTAAGTGGAAGGTAAGGGGACTGCACTACTAGAAGGCAACATTGCAGACACTGACGACATCTAGTGTACCTTAGAATCCCACAGGAAAATGGGAACCATGAACAGGCCACTGGGAAAGGAGCAACCACCAAATACAGTACCTGCAGAGCGTAAGGCCAGTCCTGAGGAGTCAGCTGAATGGGAATAACAAGATCCAGACAATCAAAATCCAGTAATCAGATAACCTGTGCACAGATGCCCCAAACACAATCCAGCACATAACAGCAGGGTGCAAAATGCTAGCAGGCAAGGAATACATGGCTGGCATAGTATACAGGAACATGTGTGCCGAGCATGGCCTGGAAATCCCAAGGTCAAAATGGGATATATCCCCAAAGGTGGTCGACAATGACCAAGGCAAGATCCTGTGGGACTTCAACATACAGACGGACAAATTGGTGATGGATAACCAACCAGACATAGTGTTGGTGGACAAGCACAGGAAGACGGTGGTAGTGATAGATGTAGCAATACCAGGTGATAGCAACATGTGGAAGTTTTGTTTGTTTGTATGTTTTCTTTGAGTCCAGAACTTGAATGAGGGTGTTTGTGTTATCCAATTCAGGGTCACAGGGTGTGGAGCCTAGCCTAGCCCAGCTGCCACAGGGCAAAGACAGGGTGCACTCTGGATAGGTTGGCAATTTATTGACAGGCTAACACAATATATGTGTTATGAAATCCACTGAAAAAAATAATAATTTTAATAAGTACATTCATACAGAGGTAATCTATGGAAACACTAGTTTACCCTTTGGTAGATGGCAAACGGACTAGTTCTTTTATAGCACTTTTCTACTCTGGTTGAGCACTCAAAGCGCTTATACAACACATTTACATTTACCCATTCATACAAGCACTTCCATGATTAACTAAGCTAAGTGCTTTTTATTATCTGACATTCACACACATTCATACTCTAACACTTGTATCGGAGAGCAAATTGGGGTTAAGTATCTTGCCGAAGGATACACTGGCATGCAGCCTGGAGTAGCCAGGAATCAAACTGCCGACCTTCCGATCAGTAGGTGACCTGCTCTACCTCCTGAGCTACAGCCACCCCCAATAGATAAATCCATTTCTCTGAAACATTTCTGGAAAATGAATTAACTGACTCTTCAGGTGACGCAGTAGTGTCACGCTGCTAAATGAAACTTCTGTGGACGAAGAAACTGCCACATACCACCCTGGAAAATGTCTAATGAATACAACAAGACTACAATTTGTAATGACAAACCTTTTAATATGCTAATTAAAAGCACACACTAAGTCTCAAGAACTTGGGGGAAAAGTGGTGATTGGACTTCTTAATTTTTTAAAGACATTTCACGTCTTATCCAAGAGGCTTCTTCAGTTCTAAAACACATTTAGTATTATCACACACCTTTGTTTCTGAGAGTGTCACTTCAAAAAAGATTGTATGCTGTCAGCACTCATGGGTGAAGTTTGGCTTTGAGGGTCAGAGCGGAGAAAACGCTTTCAAGGACCTTTTGATTTCCAGTCCAGTTCTGGAAAAAAAAAGCAAAAACTACAATGATGTATTAACTGGATGTGCTGATGCACCACTAAACACAGGTTTCCAAACGGGTAGGTGATGCAGCTTGAAGCATTAAGGATGAACCAATATCTCATTCCTCCTTAATAAAAAAAAAAAAAAGATTTTAGTGCTTCTCTTTGCTCCTCTGAAATTTGTGTTCTCTCTATTGATAGACAACAACAAACAATGTGAAACCTATTAATAAATCAATAACAGAAAGACTGTGTTGAAGGTAAGTAGAGAGTTTACACACCATCTTCAAGCTTAATGCACCTAAATTTGCACCTGCAAAGCTGACAGGGCCCACAGTCAGTGCAGCCTGAGCCAAAACCTGAATATAAATTGTTCGGCACATATACATGTACACATATATTTGTGTGTTGTTTCCCCAAAAATAGTATAGGCAATTTAAGCAAATAAAATTTATTTACATAGCACGTTTCACAGACATGTCACAAAGTGCTTTACAGAGCCACGTAAAATTACAGAATTAAAAAGATCACAAATGCAAATACAAAAGGTTATTACCCAGTAAAATGCAAAATCAACACAGAGATTCTTCCTTTTTTACTCACTAAATATGTAATCATTTAAAGTTTCCATTTAACCTATCCTCGTTGTACACAGTACTCTGGTACAGGGTGAACATGTAGACTCCCACAACAAACATGCTCTTTAAAAATTCCCACAATTTCCCTTTTATTGTTAATATAGAACAAAGGAGAAAGAGAGAAAATATAAAATATATAAAAATAAACTAATATTATTAAAATTTGTAAGAAAAAAAAAGCAATATTATAATAAATTATTAGAGAAGAATAAAAGTAACATTAAGAGTATTTGGAGTGTGTTAAACAGTATTATTAGAAAAAGACCAAGCTTATCATGAATATTTTTTTGAAAATGACAGAATCATAAAAGACATGAAAGATATAGTTAGTGGTTTTAATACATTTTTTTTGTAAATGTGGGACCAGAGTCGTATCTGGGAATCAGAAGTGGTTGGGAGAAGTCTAGGGGAAAGAAATCCTCGTTCTATCTTAGAGCAGTAGAAGGAAAAGAAATCATAAAAACTGTAAAAAAAAAAGTAAAAAATCAACTGACTGGAATGATATTGATATGGCAATAGTAAAAAGAACTACTGAAGAAATTGAAAAACCACTAACACACGTGTAACTTGTCTTTTCAACGGGTACATTTCCAAACCAAATGAAAATAGCAGCAGTAACACCTTTATAGAAATCAGGTGACAGACACCAGTTTACAAATTACAGGCCTGTTTCTCTGCTCTCTCTCAGTTCTCCGAGATCCTGGAAAAAGTCTTTACAGACGGATTAGATGGCTTCACTGAAAAACACAAATTGCTCACTGACAGCAAATATGGATTCAGAACAGACAGGTCAACATTTTTGGCATTAATAGAATTAATTGAAGAAATCTCTAATTCTATAGACAAAAAAAGGTACGCAGCAGGAATATTTATAGACTTAAAAAAAAAAAGCTTTTGACACCATTGATCACAACATACTATTCAACAAACTGGAAAGGTGTGGTGTCAGAGGGTGGGACTGAATTGGGTGAAGAGCTATTTAAGAAACAGGCAGCAATTTGTAGAAATAGGTGAATACAAATCAGCCTGCATGATTATAAACTGTGGAGTTCCTAAGGGGTCAGAGCTAGGTCAAAAACTATTCATATTTTACATAAATGAGATATGTAAAGTCTCCAACATACTGAAATTTGTACCATTTGCCGATGATACTAATATCTTTTGTTCAGGTGGCTGTTTACATCAGCTTTTAGAAACAATCTCAATAAAAATGAATAAATTGAAACAATGGTTTGATATTAACAAATTTGAATAAAACATAAGTTATGTGGTTTGGAAAAGAACACCTAACTGATCAAGTACAAGTGATGGTAGATGATGTATGTACAGAAAGGGTGTATGAGTACAAATTTCTGGGTGAAATGTTGGATCATAAAATCTGCTGGAAGCTTCGTGTTAGTCATGTAATAGCAAAAATAGCAAAGAGCATCACCTTGTTAGGAAAAGCAAGCATGTTCTGAACCAGAAATCACTGCATACTTTATACTGTTCAGTGGTAAATGGACTAGTTCTTACATAGCACTTTTCTACTGTCTGAGCACTCCAAGCGCTTATACAACATGTTTACTTTTACCCATTCATACAAGCACTTTGGCAATAAGCTAAGCTATATATATATATATATATATATATATATATATATATGACATACTATAAAATCAACACTTCTGGCTAGGTATAGTTAATTATAAATTAATTAATAAAGATAATATAATAAGGGAATGTGTATCACATACATATTATGTACATATGTATATTTCTGACTGTATAATCACAATAAATATAAAGGATAAGCAAGTTAGGGGTAGGAATTAATAAACAGTTGCTTCCTCCTACTCCTGTCGAACAAAAAATAATGTCACTGATTGCATGTGAACTTGATTGTATTAACATATGTTATTTACATGTTTGGAATAAAGATTGATTGATTGAATATCTGAAAAAAGTGTCACAGGGGAGTCCACATTTAATTGTTGACTTGTTTTTGCATTTAATTCAAAAATAAATCCCAACAATGGATAAAAAGGGGAGAACACTTCCAGTAAGCAGCTGCCAGTCAGTCGTTCCCTTCTCTCATTTAGTGCCAGTGCAGGACCCTTGGCACCAAATCTCTATGATCAGTCATACTCCATCTACTAAACAAAAGTATCCACTAATTATTAAACCAACTCTTTCCTCTCATGATATTGACAGGAGAGTGGGCTTCCTAACAAAACTAATGACTAAGGTGCTGTTCCCAGCTTTACCTTTAAAGCTAGCTGCATGCAATGGTTAGCATTTATTACTTTGGATATAGGCAGATTTATTCAGGTGTCCCCTGCACTCATACAGAATTGTTCTCTTTCTCTCAGCAGACTCATTGTATGACTTGTTGAAATGAAAAGGTGAGTTTGAGCCATAAGCATTTTAAGGATGTTCAAAAATTATACTTGTCATAGCTATGGTGTTTCTCTTAAAGGTTATACATCATCAGGGGCTACACAAAAATGAGGCACATGACAACATGCAAACTCAGAAAAGTCTGGCTGTGAGGCAACAGCCCAGCACCACTGTGCTGCTGAATTACTATAAAATGTGACTAACATTTAACTCTTTCAGTGTTTATATCCGTTAAAGACATGTGGAATCATATTTGATCAATCCACTTGCTGGAACATTGCTGTTTTTTCACAGGCTGGGTTCCAGCTTCACACCTCCTAAGAACAACATGCAGTCTGTCATTGAAACACTGGATTGTGAGGCCAATCTCCAAGAGCCAAAGTGTGCATAGTGAATTGCTTGTCCACATATGTATATATATATATATATATATATATACTTATTTGTTTTTTCTGTAAGCACGAAGTACCGCAGCAATTTCCTAATGCTGTGAACCTGTTCACCCATATGGCAATAAAAACCTTCTGATTCTGATTCTTCTGATTCTGATATATATATATATATATATATATATATATATATATATATATATATATATATATATATATATATATATATATAAGTGTGATTCAAGGAAAGTGTGCTGTCTCTGTATGAGACAAAGAAGGTGACAAGCAAAACAATATCGCAATTGTGGCGATGCTAATTCAGAGAGGGCAGACAAACTTTAACCATTCCAACAAATTAGATGGCACTTGCCCTGTGGTATAAGAACAGCTCAAGAACCCATGAAATACATGTATGCTAATGGCTACCATTACAGGTCATTGCTGAGATTCTCATTACATTTTCTTCTTCACAGTCATACAATTAGTGGGTGTAGTTGGATAGAAATTTGTGTGTGTGTGTGTGTGTGTGTGTGTGTGTGTGTGTGTGTGTGTGTGTGTGTGTGTGTGTGTGTGTGTGCAGGAGGAGGGATATAGAGTGCCCTACAGCTTTTCAGGAATGGCGATATGGACATTACATTTATTTTTATTGCACAGAAGGACAAGAGTGCAAAGGGTAAACTGCAAACTGCCTTCAGGACCAAAACAGCTGCATTATAGTGCTAACACAGCTTTGATTTTTTTTTTTTTGCAAGCATCCGCACAATGGCATGCTAACACAAAGCTAGCCAAGAACCCAAGGTGATGTTAAAACTGAGTGTATGCTAACCCCAGCCCATCATCCAGAGCCTGATCTTCAGCAGGTAACAGGCAGTGATGAGCAGTTAGGCGTGCAGCATTGTAGCCTCCATTTCTACCTGCACAGGTTTCTACAGCAGAATCACTTTTGTGAACACTCTGAAGTCTCTTTGGACTGGTTTTCAACTTTGGCTTGAATTGTCAGCTTTGTGTTCACATGTAAACACTGAAAGAAAGATTGTGTGTGTCCTCATTAGGATAGGGATTTGTGTTGGTGTGTGGAACTGCAGCCTAAGTTTTATATTGTTAGCTGGTAATTATGTGACAATGAGTTTCAGGTAATTTATGGAGTAATATAATGAGTAGTGAAATTACTTTCCCCAGCAAGTAATTAAGTAACATAGTGCATACCTTTTAAGAAAAAGCAACAAGTAATGTGTAACATTACTTTTTGGAGCAATGACCCCAACACTGATGAAAGGTCAATTAAAGGTTTTGAAGAATCACACTTTTTTGACTGAGGAAAAATGTTAATTTTGATGAGGTCCTGTTTACAAACTCTGCAGGCTGATGTAGCCTGTGTGAAATTAACTGTCTTGTAACAATAAGTCCTCAATTGCTTGTTTGGTTTTGAGAATTTTTATGTAATATTTCCAGAATGTTAACCTGTTGCATTATTAAAAAGCATATTACCATCAGTAATTATCTTTATCCAAAACAATTTATGCATTTGACAATTAAGTGAAATATAGACGACATGCAATCCTTTACAGTTTTAATTAATTAAAAATTACTGTCGCTAACCACCGTCTGTCTAAGTTTTGCACACTTGAATGCAGGATTCAGGAAACAGGAACAAACATTAAGCAATTTTTAATGCATCTTAATCCAGAGAATCACAAATTCAATCATCAAATCAGTGAGGGCAACTAAAAGAAACAGACCAAGAATACACACACACACACACACACACACACACACACAAGTGCAACAAGACAGACTGAGCATAACATCAGGAAACTACACATGAAGACAGAGACAAAGAAACTCTGAAAGACAAATACAGACAGAGGCGAGACAGAAGGAAGAACAGAATGGAAACACAAAGAGGAGCTAACAAAATACAAACCTAAAGTCATCAGTAACTAAGGACAAAGACACACATTAGCAATGCCAGAAAACAAAACAGAACAGAAATAGAAAGTGAAAGATTAACAATAATAGAAACATAATACAAAGATAACCCAAAATTCAAAAACAGAATTCCAGGAAACAGGTTCTGCAGTTTCTGAGCCCGGAGATGACAGAAACTCCTGGTTTATCCATCCATCCATCCATCCATCCATCCATCCATCCATTCTCTTCCGCTTATCCGGGGCCGGGTCGCGGGGGCAGAAGCCTAAGCAGAGAAGCCCAGGCTTCCCTCTCCCCAGCCACCTCCTCCAGCTCATCCGGAGGGACCCCAAGGCGTTCCCAGGCCAGCCGAGAGATATAATCCCTCCAGCGTGTCCTGGGTCTACCACGGGGCCTCTTCCCGGTGGGACATGCCCGGAACACCTCACCCAAGAGGCGGCCAGGAGGCATCCTAATCAGATTCCCGAGCCACCTCAACTGTCTCCTTTCGATGTGGAGGAGCAGCGGCTCTACTCTGAGCCCCTCCCGGATGGCCGCACTCCTCACCTTATTTCTAAGGGAGAGGCCAGCCACCCTTCGAAGGAAACTCATTTCTGCCGCTTGTATTCGCGATCTTATTCTTTCGGTCACTACCCAAAGCTCGTGGCCATAGGTGAGGGTAGGAACGTAGATCGACCGGTAAATCGAGAGTTTCGCTTTTACACTAAGCTCTCTCTTCACCACGACGGACCGGTGCAGCGTCCGCATCACTGCAGAGGCAACCCCGATCCGTCTGTCGATCTCCCGCTCCCTTCTCCCATCACTCGTGAACAAGACCCCGAGATACTTGAACTCCTCCACATGGGGTAAGAACTCGTTCCTGAGCCGGAGATGGCACTCCACCTTTTTCCGGCTGAGGACCATGGCCTCAGACTTAGAGGTGCTGATTCTCATACCGGCCGCTTCACACTTGGCTGCGAACCGTTCCACTGTGAGCTGGAGGCCCCCCCCTGATGAAGCCAACAGAACCGCATCATCCGCAAAAAGCAGAGATGAGACTCTGAGGCCACCAAGGAAGAAGCCTTCCGCCACCTGGCTACGCCTAGAAATTCTGTCCATAAAAATTATGAACAGAATCGGTGACAAAGGGCAGCCCTGACGGAGTCCAACACCCACAGGAAACGAATCCGACTTATTACCGGCTATACGGACCAAGCTCTCACTGTGGTTGTACAAGGACTGAATGGCCCGCAACAACGGGCCAGACACCTCATACTCCCGCAGGACCTCCCAAAGGACACCCCGAGGAACACGGTCGAATGCCTTCTCCAAGTCCACAAAGCACATGTAGACTGGTTGGGCAAACTCCCACGCACACTTGAATATCCTTGAGAGGATAAAGAGCTGGTCCAGCCTTCCGCGACCAGGACGAAAACCGCATTGTTCCTGCTGGATCCGAGGTTCGACTAACGGACGCACCCTCCTTTCCAGCACCCTGGCATAGACCTTACCGGGGAGGCTGAGGAGTGTGATCCCCCGAAAGTTGGAGCACACCCTCCGGTCTCCCTTCTTAAAGATGGGGACCACCACCCCGGTCTGCCAATCCAATGGCACTGCCCCAGATCTCCACGCGATGTTGCAGAGGCGTGTCAACCAAGACAGCCCTACAATATCCAGAGCCTTCAGGAACTCAGGGCGAATCTCGTCCACCCCAGGGGCCCTGCCTCCAAGGAGTTGTTTAACTACCTCAATGACCTCACCCCCAGTGATGTCCAAGTCATCTCCCTCGTCCCCAGACTCTGCTTCCACTACAGAAGGCGTGTCAGTGGGAGTCAGGAGGTCCTCGAAGTATTCCTTCCACCGTCCAACTATAGCCTCAGTTGAAGTCAGCAGCACCCCACCCGCACTATAAACCGTGTGAGTGGAGCACTGCTTTCCCCTCCTGAGTCGCCTGACGGTTTGCCAGAATCGCTTCGATGCCGTCCGAAAGTCTTTTTCCATAGCCTCACCGAACTCCTCCCACACCCGAGTTTTTGCTTCGGCCACTACCCGAGCTGCGTTCCGCTTGGCCTGCCGATACCTGTCAGCTGCCTCCGGAGTCCCACAGGCTAACCAAGCCCGATAGGACTCTTTCTTCAGCTTGATGGCTCCCTTCACCTCCGGTGACCACCATCTGGTTCGGGGGTTACCACCACGACAGGCACCAACCACCTTGCAGCCACAGCTCTGAGCAGCAGCCTCAAAAATGGAGGTGCGGAACATGGTCCATTCGGACTAAATGTCCTCAGCCTCCCTCGGAATGCTGTCGAAGTTCTGCCTGAGGTGGGAGTTGAAGATCTCCCGGACTGGGGCTTCTGCCAGGCGTTCCCTGGTTTACTGTTTCACAAAGAGAAACTTTACCTCTGTGAACTCTGAGAACTTCACCTGCTCGCTGGCAGGTTTTCCTCTAACTCCTCCCTCCTGCTGCACCTGAACCAGCTGTTTGACACCCCAGTTCATTTTCTCATTCACAAAATTGCTGCCATTGCTCAAAGTGAAATGAAATAATCTGTAGGTTACATTTTTACAAACACTGAAATCCTAGTTAGACAGTTTGCCTTTTTTTTTTTTGTACTTATCATGAATTCTACAATCTTCCTGTAAGATGCTAGACTGGCATCACTTGCATATTAATTCAGTAAATCAAATATTAAGGATGGGATTGTTAAACTAGAAGATTCCACTGTGTCCTGGTATGAACATTATTTTGTGTTGCTACGAGGAAATAGATTATGTAAAGCCATTAACCTACCTCTCCTCTAGTGGTGCTCAACAGAGAGCCAGGACCACTGCTTTTCAAATTTATGCCAGACAGGCACGATTTTCAGCTCCAGATGGGTTTATTGGCTATGTATGCACCATATCCTCTGAGCCCCTTGAGCTTGGTGAGGTTTTAATTGCTCAAACATTATCCACAGTCCATGGTGGATACAGTAATGATTAGAGGCCAAAATCTGAAATACTTACCAAGGGAGTAATATCGATAATATGATCCAGCAGATGTCATACAAGAGAATGATGTGAGCTTGACTCATATTGGTGTAAACACTATTAAAGTGAGTACAGACCAAACTCAGACTTTATACAAAAAGCAATGCACATTTCCTGATCTAGCAGGCCTTCATTTGTCCTCAGAAGAACTGGAGAAACTGCAGTCTTTGTTGTGTAAGCACTGATCGATGTTTGCTGTGCATGAGGAAGATTATGAATTGATGAGCACCATACAGCGTTCAATCCCTACTGACAGTGCTGCACCAGTCCGAGAGCACTACAGACAAATACCCCCAAAACCCCACGAGGAGGTGAAGAGCTTGATTCGAGGTATGCTGGATTGAAACCTTATTGTGCCCAGCTGTGCTGTGACCCATAACCTGCTTACCCTCTCCTAAGAACAGAAGAGTGGTTAACAAGTGTGGGTAATGCAAAGTACTTTTCCTCGCTTGATGTTGCCAGTGGATATTGACAGATGGGGGTGTCTACAACAGACAGAGAAAAGGCAGCTTTCACCACAACTATGGGTTTATTTGAATTTACTAGTATGCCCTTTGACCTGTCAAATACATTAGTCACCTGATGGATGCATGTTTAAGAGAACAAAACCTACAGTCTGTACTTTTTATGTGGATGATCATGTATTCTCCAGATTTTAACAGCCATTTGGCACATTTGGATTCAGTGCTTGGTAAACTGAATAAGCATGGCCTCAAATCAAAGCCCAGTAAGTGCTGTTTTCTAAAAGAGGAGGTTCAGTATGTGAGATATCATGTTTCATCAAAAGGAATTGCTCCAGACCCTGAGAAGATTGGCCAATTCCAGCTACTGTTAAACAGTTGGATGGGTGAAAAGTTTGTGAAGAAGATTAAACCAAAGAATGAAGATGTTCTCTTCTCTACTAAATGGAACCCCACATGACGCCGCTGCCTTTAGTGCTTTAAACATGACTGTAACCTCTGCACCAGTGTTGGGTTTTGCTGATTTGATTCATTTTATATACAGATGCCAATAGGCTTACTGTAGGACCTGTACTTGCCCAGGTCTTTTTTTACTTTGACTTTTGGAGTGTTTTTAAATTCAGCCCTCTGTATGTTGATAATTTTCATTTCCATCAAACAATGGGGCATTCTTTCATTCATAACATAGTACCTAGTCCATATCAGTATAGATAACTAGCTTTGTTTTTTTCATCTTAATTTTCTGTACATTGCTTGAAACTTGGAAACTTCTTTCATTTGTCAGACCAATCGATGTGAGGGTTACGTCTCTCCAGCCATGGGTATCGTAAAATCACAAGTGTGTTGGGAGCTGAAAAGATGTAAATGTCATGGTTCTGGGCCGTATGCTCAGCATTTTGTGTTTAGTTCTGTTTTCACTGGGTTTTGTTATTTTCTAGTTTTGTTTTGGTCTTCCTTATTCATCTTAGTTCTGGCCTCATCAGTTGTGGGTTTCTAGTTCCCTTTGTTCCTGTCTCCCCTGTGTCTGTTTTTCTGTCTTTTTCTCTGTTCCTTGGTCCATGTTTGGTTTTCCTCTGTGCCAGCCCCCTGTGTTTAAGTCTGCGTGTACTTTGTTTGGTGTTTCCTGTTTTATCTTGACAGTCTTGCATTCCCTCTGTGTTGTTTGGAGTTTTGCTTCCTGTGTTTCATTAGTATGATTTTGTCCACCTGTTCTCCCCAGCTGTTTCCTGTTTTCCCTCATCATTCCCGGTGTATTTATTGTCTGTGTTTCCCTCTGTTCCTTGTCGCGTCCTCCCTCATGAAGGTGTGGTTCTGTTCCTGTTCTGCTGCCTTGTCGTCAACCTCAGTTTTGTATATTTTGGATTATTTTCTGTAATTAAACTCATCGCCTACATTCAGTCCTGTTTTGGAGTTCTGCATTTGGGTCCACCCTGCTCGCCACACCACTCACACATGACGGTAAAATGTTATACGGTTTTGATAACATCTGACCAGTCACACATATGAATAAATGTACTGGCAACAGTGTGGATGATTTTACAAGGGAAGATAAAATTATGATATTAGAAAAATATGAAGAGGTTAAATACATAATACAGACTTAAAGTAACACAGCTTCTGCAGACAGATCAGTAGCATGAGAGTGTGTGAGAGCAAAAGCACTGTAGTTTATTATTAAAGTGCTGTGTGAATGCATGAGTGCTTTAAGCACTTTGGACAGTAAGAGCTACTATATTAATCAGGTTTAGCCTAGTTGAAGCCAGGAAGGAAAGCTGACGAATGCAAACTGTGTAAGATAACAGACATCAGTATCACAACTTTATCGTGAAGACACAGAAGAATCTGATGGATTATTAGTATTTCATCAAATTAATGTTTAAATATGTGTAAGACAGTTTTAGTTTTTATTCTTTTTGTATTCTGTGTTGTTTAACAGTCTGAGGGTAAAGAAAAAATATATAAATGGAATTCAAATGTGTGCTTAGACGAGCCTGCATGCAAATTTGATCTGAAGTCCCCAAGTAGTCCACAAATAGGTGTCCTGTTTTAGGGTGATGTATTCAGAACAATAAAATTGTTTTAAAAGTGTTTACAACTAACAGGGGAAAAAATCAAGACAAAAGTTGCCTGTAAGACTTTATATTTTTTCTGATGCTCATCAGAGAAATACAAAGATTTTAGACACTAATAAATATCTTTATAGCCTCCTACTCTCTGCACAGAGGTCTGAGACATCTTCCAGGAATGGTGATACCATTATCCGCTCTTCAATAGACGGTGAGTTCATGCCTTGGAGGTTGGTACAAAAAACCCAGAATCTGGGGATGATGACATCCCCAGATTTGGGAGATTTTTTGCATGTTTTGAGTGTGCAGTACAGTGTGTTTAGAGTGTTGTGTAGTCATGGACAAGGCAGAAGTTTCCAAAAAGGAACCAAAGGCAGACTTAAATATAAACGCTGTCTCCAGGTGTACAGCAGGAGGACTGACACACCAAGTGACAGGCCTCTGATGTGCCCCTCTGTCTGTGGTGGACAGGAACTGCCTTTTGGAGTGGTACAAATAATTTGTGTGTCATCTTATTGTCACAGCTGATTGTTCTGTAAATAGTTCTACAAAAATGCCTGATGCACTGCCTGCATTACAACTTATATTTGTATTGTAAATAGTTCATTTGTTTATGTGATTCTGGGTCCAATGTGTTAATACAGTAAAGAAATGAAAAATATAATAAAAACAGTCCCACTTGAGGTTGTGCTGAAAACAAATGATACCAGTACACAGTCGTGGAGGGCCAAGAACTAGTGCCACACCAAACACAAACTGGATCCAGTCCAGATTCTGGATATGCAAGCTACAGGAATTTAACATGGGAAACTCCATTTAATGCTTTTTTTTTTTTTTTGCTCATATCTCAGCTGGAAAACAAGACACATCATCCTCATTTGTTGAAGTTAAGACGCATATCACTGTTGTTCATGGACATGTAACATTTCATCTGAATATAATCCAGATATGCAAATATATGACACAATGCCTGATTCTCATCAATCTGATCACTCAAGTCCCCTGTTATTGCACACCCAACAAATTAAATACTTTCTCATTAAAAGAAAAAAGGCTTTGAAATGAAAATAACCATAAAATGAAAGTTATTTAACTAAACTTTTTAAACCTTGGAAAATTACGGGCATGGACAATAGGCTCTAGAAGGACAGAGACTGTGCCTATGCATCAGTTATAGAGGTCACAGTCAAAAAGAAATATCTCTTGCCTTTACTTACTGTTTTTCTCCTGCAGAGCAGAGACCCTGGCTTGTGAGCTGAGTACAACCATTACTGGTAAGGACTGACTTCTTGGCTTACCTCCGACTGATTACGCACCAAGCCAGGTGGGGCCCTATTTTTTCACTCATTTCAATTTTAACATTATATTAGGGGTGGTTGTAGCTCAGGAGGTAGAGCAGGTCACCTACTAATAGGAAGATCAGTGGTTTGATTTCTGGCTACTCCAGTTTGCATGCCAAAGTATCCTTGGGCAAGATACTGAACACCAAGTTGCTCTCCAATGCAACTGTCAGAGTCTGAATGTAACCAGTAACCAGTCTATTTACCATACGATAAGCCTTTATGCTGATAATGTATTATTTTCTTTGGGAACTCACAAGCTTCTCTTCTGAACACAATCACACTTATAGATAAGTTCTCATCTATGGATCAAATTATCAGTTTTGCCTCTAAATTGTAATTTTCAGAACACCCCCACCACACCACTACAGTCAGGCAACATTAAGTATTTAGCTATAAATTTTTCTGCAAAGTTCTCAGACTTGGTGTGGTTGAATCATATTTCTCTATTAAAAACAATAGAGGATGATCTAACATGTTGAAATACTTTACCTATATCACTCATGAGGAGAGTTGCTACCATTAAAATTATGGTTTTGCCAAAAAAAGAAATCTGTTATCGCTGATCCCTAATAAACCTCCTGTTTCTTGGTGTAACTCACTAGACTCAAACATCTCAAAAGTTCAATGGAAAAACAAACCATCATGAATAAGTTTAAAAAATTTTGCAAAAGTCAAAATATAGGGGTGGTCTAGAACTATCAAATTTTTATCACTACTTCTCAGCCAATAGATAGCAATATGTTTCAATATGGATCAAATCAAGTTCGTTAGACAGCCCATGGTTTGACCTAGAACAAGCACTTTGTGGAAAAGTGTAATATTTCAGATCTGCCTTTCATTAGCTCCAGTATCCAGCATCATAACTGCTTTAGAAGCTTTAGTAACACCTCTCTGACACCCTGGTGGGAATTTAAAATAAATCTTCACTTAATCCATGTAAACTAACACTCACCAACACCTACATGGGTAACAGATTTTCTGTAAATCTCTGTACCCCTAAATTGTTATCAAAACTGTAAAAGTTATTGTTAAAAACTGATGATTCTGTTTCTCTCCCAATTGCAAAATGGAAGCATAATCTTTTCACCAATCCAGATCAAAACCTCTGGATCAAATTTGTTTAAACACTTTCAATTCCTTTAGCTGAACTGACAAAAATGGCAAAGACAGCACAGTTTGACTGGCGTAGTATAACATTTTTGCACCAACAAGGGGATTCCCAAAGAACTGTTAGCTGAAAACATGTTTTATATTAACTTGGTGTTAAGAACTCTCTTTTAAGAACTCTCTGGTTCTTAAAAGCACCAGAGAGATGCATCTGGCCCTTGATTCATCTGCTGTTTGCTGAACAGTAGCCATTTATGTTCTCAGTGGAAGGGTGGCTGTCAAGAAGCCATTCTTAAGGTAAGCAAACAGTGAGAAAAGGTTGAGCTATGCCAAATTACACTAGAACTGGACTGAAAATTTATATTTATATTTATGGAGAAGTTCACGAGAGGGGTACAATAGTGAGTGTTTAAAGCCATCTATAGAACACAGTGGAAGCTATGTCATGGTTTGGGGCTGCATTTCAGCCAGTGATATGTCAAAACTGATTTTAGTCCACCATGCAATACCATGAGTTTGGCAGCAGCTTCATTTTTCAGAGTGACCGTGATCCCAAACATACTGCCAATCCAGTAAAACCATACATGGACTGAAAAACCACACAATGGAACACTATCAGTCATGGACGGGCCTCCCCAGAGGTCGGACCTCAGCCTTAGTGAAGCAGTGTGGGTGTGTGTGTCCTGACAGAGAACAGAACAAAACGCAGCCAGCATCCAAAGAAGAGCTGTGAATGTCCTTCAAGAAGCCTGGAGAACTGTTCCTGAAGACTGTATAAACTTAGACAAGAAAGAGTTCAGGCTGCCTTGAAAAATAAAGGTGGTCATAACAAATATTCACTTTCAAGCTCACTATAATCGTACAAACTGTTTGCACCTGTTTTAATAAATCACTGTACCTATTTACAATTTTTATAGCAAAATATAAATAAATGGGGTGGCTGAAAACCTTTGCACAGTACTGTACATAAGTGTAATAAGCCTTTTTGAATCCTCGAGCCAGGTGGGGCCTTTGAGTCACAGAAAGTGACTGTGGTTTAAATTTAATATAATTTTAACTTTTCTTATTCCTTGTTCTTACTTAGCCCTTTGCTCTTGAATTGATATGGTGAATAAAGTCACTCCGCCCCATTAAGATCTACTGAGACTTGTAATTATGTGTTCTGGGTTATTTTAGGAGGTTATAAAATAAGCACTCTGTACAAATGTCAGACTAGTGTCTGGTTTGTCAGAAAGCAACATCGTTAGAACCTTGTGGTTTAACAGGAGATGATATGGTAAATGGATTTGTTCTTACATAGTGCTTTTCTACTCTACTTGAGGACTCACAGCACTTAATTAATACAACATGCCTCATTCACCCATTCATGCAAGCACTTTATACAACTAAGGGATTTCTATCTAACATTCATACTCCAAAAAGCAGATACACAAATGATAAGATGAGGATGCATCTAGCATGCCTTCAGCTGGAGAAGGAGGAGCAAGTGAGGCAGTTGGAGCTTAGCGTTTGGAGGCAGACACAACTAGAGCTAAGGAGACTGACTTGAAAAGGTTAAAGGCAGAGACAACCATCAGGTTACAGCAGCTTCATCTCTCTTTCTGTTGCTTCTGCTCCACAATCTGTCTCAGCGTTTGTAAGTGGAAATGGTTGCCTAGTCCCAGTTTTTCATGATATTGAGGTGGAGACTTTGAGGCCTTTAAACCTAAAGCTACAGCAGTGCACTGTCTGCAGGATATGTGGGCCATCCTCTTGCAATGTAAATTAGTAGGCAAGGTTCAAGAAGTTTATTCATCCCTCTCAGAAGGAGACAGTCTTGATTATAAAAAACTAACACGCACTACTTGCTAAACTACAAACTTGTTTGTGAGGCTTACACAGTGTTTTGGCAGCCTAAAGAAGATGCAAAGCTAGTCCTATGTTGATTTTGGAAGGCAGAAAGTTATTGTCTTTGATAGGTGGCATATGACTGATGAGGCCTGATTTAGCAACAGTGCATGAGTTAATGCTAGTGTCAGAGTTTATGAACTGTGTGTTTGACGGTATCAGTTTACCTAAATGAACAGAAGGTAACCACTCTACAGCAGGCTGCCACTCTAGCACAAAAGTAGCTAGATACCCCTGGAAAGGCAGACGCTTAGCAGACGACCCAGAGACCTCTTGACAATAATTCTTCAAGACCCAAAGTAGAAAAAATGTGTTTTTTCTGTCAAAGGCATGGTCACCGACTGTGAGACGGAGAAATAAGTAGCCTCCAAACAGCTAAAAGTTGTTGACTTGATAACAACTGAGAGTCCTGGTCATCCTTTGTATGCAAAAGGGCCAGATGGATGCTTTAAACCAGGGGTGTCAACTCAATCACAGAAGAGGCCAAAAGTGCAAACATAGTCTAAGTTGCAGGCCAAACATTTATTGAACATGTAAAACTGAAAATATTTTAATCAGTATTATGAATTTGAATCACCATAATACAGCAACTTTTCCCTCAACACATTAAATAAAATATATTTTCCTTCAAAAATAGCAAAAGGGAAAATGAGAACATGCAAATTTTTTTCATGTGATATCAGGGAAAAAAAGTCCAGAAACAACAAGTTATTTAGTTATACTTAATTTCCATAATCTCACAAATTTCCTCAGGCAGCTCATCACACCTGTGTGATCAGGCACGTCACCAAATTCAGGAGCGATTTCCTCCAGAAAGACTGAAACTGCCAGTGATTTTAACCTTTGCCTCTTATAAAGTTCACTGTCTGTGTCACGGTGCTTATGACACGTTCTGTCTTCAGGACTTTGCTGCACAGCTTTTCCTGCTGTGACTCAGTGATGCACTGTCAGCTCACCTGTGCAGGTCTCCCTCTGCATCTTCTGCCACATCCATCCCACAATTTCACTCTTTTCCCTGCACATCACAGGCAGGGAAAAGAGAGGGTTATGGCTGTTATGGCAGTGAAGAGGTCCTTTGCCTCCCACCTGTGTGAAAATCCCTGTTTTCAAAATTTGCTTTTTATTTGGCCATTTTTGGGGGGTCAGGCTAGCTTAAATGTCGCAGTAAAAAGTGATGCTTTTATCCACTGACCACTGATCAATGTGTCAGTGGAAAGGTGGGAAAACGGGGTAGTGCACAGGTCTTGACCTGTGTGGCAGCTGTTGCAGTGTACAGTGGAATTTCTAGTATAACTGGTGGGAGTGATATTTACCAGCGGGCCATTAATCATAGCCATATTAAATTATCTCGCGGGCCAGATCCGGCCCACGGGCCTTGAGTTTGACACATGTGCTTTAAACCCTTCATTTCCACAGGGTTTGCGTCAATAATAGAGAAGACTGGGGATCAGTGCCCAGTTGCTATACTACTCAGGTGGTTTGCAGTCTTTCCAGTATCTTGCCTGTAGGTGCCCTGTCTACTTGTGATGCAAGTGTTGTAGTGAGAGGTGTGGGAAAGAGCAGAATACGTGCACCCATTCACTGCTTTTATATCCAGTTAAACCTAGCCATTGGCAATTTCTCAGTAGCTGTCTGTTAAGCCTTTATAGTGAAGGGTGTTGACTTCATCAGGGGCAATGATGTAGCTGGTAGTAGAATGTACGTGGAGGTCATGGATATGTCAGTCAATAAGGTCAATCAGCTTGCTGTGAACTGACAACTTGCTCCTTAGTGGTCAGCTGGGAAACTATATTCCCAAAGAGCGTAAATCTATAACAGAGCCTATGGCTCTACATGTGGCGCTGTATGAAGCCTTCACCCTGGCTCAGAAACTATCATCTCAACCTAGATGAGATGATAGGCTCAGTGTCAGAGTGGAAGAGCTCAGGTGGCTGACATCAGAACAGATGACCGTAGTTCAGTCATACTTGCCCCTGAACCAGGTCAGTTAAAAGGGATACTGGAAGGATAGCTTTGCTTCATCCAACTGATGATATACACTGCTCAAAAAAATAAAGGGAACACTCAAATAACACATCCTACATCTGAATGAATGAAATATTCTCATTGAATACTTTGTTCTGTACAAAGTTGAATGTGCTGACAACAAAATCACACAAAAATCATCAATGGAAATCAAATTTATTAACCAATGGAGGCCTGGATTTGGAGTCACACACAAAATTAAAGTGGAAAAACACACTACAGGCTGATCCAACTTTGATGTAATGTCCTTAAAACAAGTCAAAAGGAGGCTCAGTATTGTGTGTGGCCTCCATGTGCCTGTATGACCTCCCTACAACTCCTGGGCATGCTCCTGATGAGGTGGAGGATGGTCTCCTGAGGGATCTCCTCCCAGACCTGGACTAAAGCATCCACCAACTCCTGGACAGTCTGTGGTGCAACGTGACGTTGGTGGATGGAGCGAGACATGATGTCCCAGATGTGCTCAATCAGATTCAGGTCTGGGGAACGGGCGGGCCAGTCCATAGCTTCAATACCTTCATCCTGCAGGAACTGCTGACACACTCCAGCCACATGAGGTCTAGCATTGTGCTGCATTAGGAGGAACCCAGGGCCAACCGCACCAGCAAATGGTCTCACAAGGGGTCTGAGGATCTCATCTCAGTACCTAACGAGTTCTATTGTCATTTTGATGGTCAGTTCAGCAGCCTTCACACCTCCACCAGTCCCAACTACAATACAGCCAACACAAATATTCACCCCCCAACCTCCCCCACTCCCCACACCTCAGAGAAGCCCACATCATCAAGGACTCCCACCCCAGAGTCCCCCTCCTCCCCCACCCCCACAGTCTTTTGTATTCAGGAGGATCAGGTGCTAAAGCAGTTCAGGAGTGTCAAAGCTCGCAAAGCTCCAGGTCCAGATGGTGTCTCACCTGCCACACTGAGACACTGTGCTAACGAGCTTGCCCCATTGTTCACGAACATCTTCAACTCCTCACTGGAGGCTTGCCACGTGCCTGTCTGCTTTAAAACCGCTACCATTGTTCCTGTCCCCAAGAAGCCAAGGATCACTGGACTAAATGACTACAGACCTGTGGCACTGACTTCTGTGGTCATGAAGTCATTTGAGCGTCTGGTGCTGTCCCACCTCAAGTCCCTCACAGCCCCCCTTCTGGACCCCCTGCAGTTTGCCTACAGAGCCAACAGGTCTGTGGACGACGCCATCAACCTGGCTCTGCACTTTATCCTACAGCATCTGGACTCCCAGGGAACCTACGCCAGGATCCTGTTTGTGGACTTCAGCTCTGCCTTCAACACCATCATCCCTGATCTCCTCCAAGACAAGCTGTCCCAGATGAACGTGCCAGATCCCATCTGCAGGTGGATCACTGACTTCCTGATGAACAGGAAGCAGCACGTGAGGCTGGGGAAGAATGTCTCGGACTCCCGGACCATCAGCACTGGCACTCCTCAGGGCTGTGTCCTCTCTCCTCTGCTCTTCTCCCTGTATACCAACTGCTGCACCTCTGACCACCAGTCTGTCAAGCTTATTAAGTTTGCAGACGACATGACTCTCATCGGACTCATCTCAGACGGGGACGAGTCGGCCTACAGGATGGAGGTCAAACGTCTGGTGTCCTGGTGCAGCCACAATAACCTGGTACTGAACGCCCAGAAGACAGTGGAGATTATAGTGGACTTTAGGAAGCACACAGCCCCTCTACCCTCCATCATCCTGACTGACACCCCCATCACCACAGTGGACTCTTCTCGCTTCCTGGGAACTACCATCACCCAGGACCTCAAGTGGGAGCCCACCATCACCTCTGTCGTCAAAAAGGCCCAGCAGAGGATGTACTTCCTGCGGCAGTTGAAGAAATTCAACTTGCCAGCAAGGACCATGGTGCAGTTCTATACTGCCATCATTGAGTCCATCTTTACCTCCTCCATCACTGTGTGGTACGCTGGAGCCACCACTAGGGACAAACAAAGACTACAGCGCGTTGTGCACTCTGCTGAGAAGGTGATTGGCTGTAACCTCCCATCTCTCCAGGACCTGTACACCTCCAGGACACTGGGGCGTGCAGGTCGGATCACAGCCGACCACTCTCACCCTGGGCACAGACTTTTTGACCCTCTCCCCTCAGGCAGGAGGCTACGGTCCATACGGACCAGAACCTCCCGCCATAAGAACAGTTTCTTCCCCTCTGCTGTTGGACTCATGAACAATTACCCTAAGACTGTTACCACCACCCTCCACAAACGCTGATGACCCTATGTCTATGCACCTGTCTGATTGCACTGATGTACATATTAGTGGAATATAGTCTACATTCTTTTATCTTTTAATTAGTCTCTGCACTGTATATTTTGTAATTTTGTAATATTGTGCTATAATTATAGCTCTAATATCTCTGTATATTTGCAATTTGTATACTTGTATATTGTCTTATAGTTTTTATACTTATTTGTTTTTTTCTGTAAGCACGAAGTACCGCAGCAATTTCCTAATGCTGTGAACCTGTTCACCCATATGGCAATAAAAACCTTCTGATTCTGATTCTGATTCTGATTCTAATGGCAGTCATGCTACCTCTGGCGAGCACATGGAGGGCTGTGCGGCCCTCCAATGAAATGCCACCCCACACCATTACTGACCCACTGCCAAACTGGTCATGCTGAAGGATGTTGCAGGCAGCAGATCGCTCTCCACGGCGTCTCCAGACTCTGTCACATCTGTCACATGTGCTCAGTGTGAACCTGCTTTCATCTGTGAAGCGCACAGGGTGCCACTGGTGTTCTCTGGAAAATGCCAAGCATCCTGCACGGTGTTGGGTTGTGAGCACAACCCCCATCTGTGGACGTCGGGCCCTCATACCATCCTCATGGAGTCGGTTTCTAACCGTTTGTGCAGACACATGCACATTTGTGGCCTGCTGGAGGTCAATTTGCAGGGCTCTGGCAGTGCTCCTCCTGTTCCTCCTTGCACAAAGGCGGAGGTAGCGGTCCTGCTGCTGGGTTGTTGCCCTCCTACGGCCTCCACGTCTCCTGGTGTACTGGCCTGTCTCCTGGTAGCGCCTCCAGCCTCTGGACACAGCAAACCTTCTTGCCACAGCTCGCATTGATGTGCCATCCTGGATGAGCTGCACTACCTGAGCCACTTGTGTGGGTTGTAGAGTCCGTCTCGTGCTACCACGAGTGTGAAAGCACCACCAACATTCAAAAGTGACCAAAACATCAGCCAGAAAGCATAGGTACTGAGAAGTGATCTGTGGTCCCCACCTGCAGAACCACTCCTTTATTGAGTGTGTCTTGCTAATTGCCAATAATTTCCACCTGTTGTCTATTCTATTTGCACAACAGCATGTGAAACTGATTGTCAATCAGTGTTGCTTCCTAAGTGGACAGTTTGATTTCACAGAAGGCAACAAACAGCAAATGTTCCCTTTATTTTTTTGAGCAGTGTATATATGAATGATGTTTATGGACTAAAAAAAATTACATGAACTTGAAAAATAGTTTAAACTTGGTAAAGAATAGCTCAGTAAGTGTAGCATTTGTAAGAGTATGATCCTCTCTTACAAACTTATGTTTGTACACATGGGAGGGGGGGTGTTACAGCCCTAGCAGGCCTGTGTGTTGTGTAGGTGTGTTCTGTTTATTCCACAGACTCAGATGCCACCCATTTCTCTTGAGCAGCCAGTGCACAGCTGGCCCCACTCAGCAATTAGCCACCCTGCAATATAAAAGCTGGTGAAGAGCTACTCATTTAGAATGTGGGCCAGTGTTAGTGGTGAGCTTAGGTGTGTGAGGCTGAACCAGTGTGTGTATGTAGCTGTGTTTCCCAGGCTGCAGAAGCTTGGGTAAAGATGTGCTTTGGCTGTATCTGTAGTATGTTTGAGCTGCTAGTGCCTACCGTCACCAGTGCTCTTTTCCTTTGGTTGTTTAACAATCTCCTTTCTTTTCAGCATATTTTAGGTTGAAGTACTTTTTTTTTTTTTTTTTTTTTTTTAAGCCTGTCATGTCTGGTAGATCTTGCAAGCAGAACTGTGATCTGAATGCGTTGTTGTGCCAAACATATTTGCTATTTCAAGATGAGCTCTATAGGTTCTCAATAGGCTCTTCTTGTTGATGTTTTAACCCTTTATTTTATTTATCTGAGTTATTTTTCCACATACTATGTAACAGCCAGAGCTGACAGGCTGAAGAAGAGGAAAATAAAGAGAAGAAAAAGGGAGAGAGAAAGGGAGCAAAAAAAAGGGGGAAAGAGCACAAGTCTATTAATCAGATAGTTCATCACTTTAACATATAAAAAAATACTATCAATACTTGCAAAAATAAATTTGTGTGTGAAAAACAAAACTAACAAAGCATGTTACGCACACCAACAATTTTGTTGAGTTGTGATTGAGTGGGCGTTTGTGTCTGTGTCATGTTTGTGTCTGTGTCATGGAACGTACTTACCAATGAGGGCAAAACGCTGCAGCTCCACCCATCAGAAGCCAGAGGCAGGTATGGAAAGCCCCCGGAAACCCAGGCCACCAGCAGCCCACCAAGAGCCAGGAAGACCCCCGGCCACTCAGTCCAAAGACAACCGCACACCTACCCCAGCAGACGGGAGAGGGTGGTCTCAGACGGAGCCCCCCCAGTCGAGGAGCAAGGGCTCCAGGGAACCCAAGGCGATGAGAAGCCAGCCCCCCCCCCAGCGGCCAGCCCCCTGCACTGGCCGGCGGCAGGGCCCCCGGGCCCACGGCACCCAAGGACCGCCCGACCCTCCACAGAGCCTGCCCCCACGCCGAAGAAGCCAACGCAGCCCCGCACCGCACCCCCAAGGGGGGCAGGCCAGCACCCACGCCAGAACATCCAGCCCCACCCAGGAACCCCGAGGCACCCCCATCCCAGGGGGGTAGGGGGGAGGAGGCAACCAGCAAGGAGCGGCCAGGAGTCAAGGCACAAGGCCCAGACCCAGGTCCAGCCATACATACAAACACACCCAGACACCCGTGTACACATTTATACACAGATACTCATACATGCCGATACATACTTACCCACACACAGATATGCCATACATACACATTCACTCACCCACCCATACTCACGGAGACAGTGACAAATACACAAAGACACACATTCATCCATAGCTACCCACCCTCTGAAGGCGGGGCAAGTGGAAACCACCCCAGGGCCAACAGCGACCCCAGGACGCCACCAGCCCGGTACCCAAGGAACCACCCGACCCCTACCCTGGGCGAGACGCAAGAAATCGGGGTGTAAGATGACCCATCCACCCCTCCTCCTCCCCAACTTGTAGGTCTATGTGTTAATGTTTGTGAGTGAATGAGGTGTATAGGGTGCAGTTAAAATTGAGGGGACAGTTATGCCACAAGCGCCAACTGTTGGTCGTCAGTGCTTGCCCACACTGCCCCCCCAAAACCCTCCATGTCTAAAGTGCAAATAAAATTTGGGGACAGACAGTGATGAGGATCCGAGTGGGGCCACCTCAGCGGCCCACCTCATCAACCTCTGAGTAACATGCCTGCCCCAAAGGTCCTATGTGTATCAGGTTGTAAGTGTGTATGTGTTGTGAGTTATAATGACTATAGTGCAATTAAAACGGAGAGGCAAGTGGTGGTGCAGCTCTCCACGTGGCCTCTCCATCCTACATCTGTGAGTGATGTGTATTCTGTGTGTGTGTGTGTGTGTGTGTTTGTGTATGGGGAGGGGGGGGCATATGACCAGGAAGAATCCTGGAAGAAGAGAGCCAGCTGTCCGCTGGCTCAATAGGCACCCCGACCTCCCACACCCCAGCACAGGGCAGGGGGAGGTGAGCCCGGGGCCGCGGTGACAGCATCCCGGAGCACTGCAGCACCCGAGGTTGGCGCCCTCGCCCCCACTGCAGAGGGCGGCCCGCTCCCCCTAGATGCCCATTCACTCAACAATAGACACAAACAGGCGACAGGACATACTGGCCTGGGCATGGAAATGCAGTGCCCAGCCCCCCCCAACCACCCCACCGCGGCCCCATCCCCCACCCCACCCCCCTGCTATGCAGGCACCCCAGGGCCCCAAAAGCGTAGACCGGACATCCCGACGTCAGGCCAACCCACCCCACCCGGCGGCGCGGCCGGGACAGCGGAGGCCCCCCCCGCGCCAGGGGGGACCCACCGGGAGCCGGCGCGGCCCCAGTGTCGGGGCCCCAGACACCAGCCCCCAAGCCATACAGGGAAGTACTTTGTTAAAGATGGCTACACTGCTATATCACTGATCTAATTTCCTTTTAATTAAGACTGTTGTTTTTGTTTTGTTTTTTTTACAGGGGTTTAAGCTTTTTTTGTTCTCCTGGACACTGTTACTCCCATCATCCCCAGCCCTCCTTCAGGGACATAACAGTAGGTGAAATATGTGGATGAACTGTGTGGAAGCAGAAAGATTCTTGATGCTTTAAATGTAACAGTGTTACAGTCTTGACTCCATGTGCTTGTGTAGGTTTCATGCACTAGACTGAGGACTGAAGGTATAGAGAGATCAGAAAGTAATAAAGGTGCACATACTGTACAAATTACCTAACACTGAAGGGTTTGGGATCTGAAATCAAAATGGACCCTGTAATGTGGGGTGGGGGGTGTTTTTGTTTTTTGTTTTTTGTTACCAGAGTACCAAAAATCAGTTCAGTTCAAATGGATTCATATAGAGCTAAATCATAGATAAAGATAAAGACATACCATAATTACAGAACCCAACAGTCAATTACATAGTCCAGGAAATTATCCAGGCCTTAACTATTGTGTTGCATGCATGTATAATCTGCATAACAGTGAAAATGTATTTTTGTTTTTATTTTTAAATTATACTGCCCAAGGGAAGCACAGAACCATGTGCAACTCCAGCATTCCCCATATAGATGTGTGACTGGCATGTCCTTCAAAAAATTACCACCTTTAGCTGGCTGTTGTCTATTTACTTTCTACAGCATGGGCAAGGCCATGACCTACCTTAAAGCCACAGGTAATCAAAAAAATTGTCAATCATCAATTGCTTCATTCCTCATGCATGGTGGAAGCTCCTTCTGTTATAGCCATATCTTCAGACCACTGAGCTTCTGGCAGCAGCTGATTACAGAACATGGTTTAGAAAATTACACAGTGCGTTACAGCAATACAAAACCTCAAGGCACTAAATGACCCTGACAAAATGCACATGCAGTGGCTAAAATTATGCATGTGCAATGACAGTTCATATCCAGTGAATTAAAGCTTCAACAATCCTTCCATGTCCACTTGCAAAGAATCATCCATGTGACCAGTCTCTACAAACTATGACTAGACTGGAAAAGAAAGTGTTCTGGCACTCAAGAGTATACTAAAGTACTACATTAAACAACTTGAGTGGAAGTAAATAAGTTTGCAGTTAAATGATGACCTATAAACTCATGCTCTTCAGCAGTTTGATAATTCACCCTTTGCAACCTCCCAACCCTTGTACAGTAGTTTAAGGGTTGACGGAAACCATGGAGACAAGACAAGAAATGTCTGTTTAGCTCCATCACCCAACGAATAAAACGGATAATAAAATTAAACACAGCGCACACCAGACAAGATAATAAAAATAAAAAGGGAAGAAACTGAACATGAAAGCATTTAACAGAAGCACAGATTTGACACAGAACACAGGAAGGCAGGGGGAACAAAACTGATGGAATTATAAATGACTATAACTACAAATTATGAAAACAACCTGAGAACATCATCATGGAAAAAACAAGAAATGAGACTAGACTATGAAACTTTAAAAGGCAACTTACCAGAAAGCTAAAATGTTGAACTCAAACACAGGGTTAAAGACCCAGGCTTGTGACAGCAATACAAGGAAAAACTGAGGATAGCAAAAGAAATGCGTTTTTAATCTCAGCATGTGGCTGCTTGTTGCAGAACTCACTGTTGGTGGTAGTGTCAGTGTTACAAATTTGACACCCCTAACAAGGAGAGGACATGGCATTTCACTAATTTAAAAGATCTTCACTTAGCCTGGAAAAAGATTATTCCATCCATCCATCCATTTTCTTCCAGCCGCCTCCACCAGCATATCTGGAGGGACTCCAAGGCCTGATGGGTAATCCTCTGCCAGGATTATATCTCCAGGCCAGCCAAGAGATATAATCTCTCCAGCGTGTCCTGGGTCTGCCCTGGGGGCCCCCTGGGGCCTCCTCCTGGTAGGACATGCCTGGTAGGACATGCCCAGAACAACTTGCCCAGGACATGCCCAGAACAACTTGCCCAGGAGGCATCCTAGTCAGATGCCCAAACCACCTCAACTGGCTCCTTTCGATGTGGAGGAGCAGCGGCTCTACTCTGAACCCCTCCCGGATGGCTGCGCTCCTCACCTTATCTCTAAGGCAGAGGCCAGCCACCCTTCAGAGGAAACTAACTTCTGCCGCTTGTATTCACAATCTTATTCTTTCGGTCACTACCCAAAGCTCATGCCCATAGGTGAGGGTAGGGACATAGATCGACCAGTAAATTGACAGCTTCGCTTTTACACTAAGCTCCCTCTTCACCACGACAGACCAGTGCAGCGTCTGCATCACTGCAGACGCTGCACTGGTCTGTCTGTCAGCCCCCCGTTCCCTTCTCCCTTCACTCTTGAACAAGACCCCGAGATACTGAAACTCCTCCACTTGGGGCAACAACTTGTCCCTGAGCCAGAGTGGGCACGCCACCCTTTT